>NC_142797.1:44596242-44712910 GCF_049724085.1 Artemia sp. Qi Xiang Cuo | reverse complement strand
TTGTGTGTTTTCGCAACAGAATGGCTCATATTTAAAACACTTACCCTTAGCTAGTTGAAAATGTGTATGAATTCTTCATTTTTAGCCGTTTTGCAGAGGTAATAAAGGAATATTTTGTATTTTTTCTAACTTTTGTGTGTTTTCGCAATAGAATGGCTCATATTTAAAACATTTACCCTTTAGCTAGTTGAAAATGTGTATGAATTCTTCATTTTTAGCCGTATTGCAGAGGTAATATAGGATTATTCTGCATTTTTTCTAACTTTTGTGTGTTTTCGCGACAGAATGGCTCATTTTAAAAAAACTTACCCTTAGCTAGTTGAAAATGTGTATGAATTCTTAATATTTAGACGATTTGAAGAGGTACTAATGGAGGAGTTTTTATTTTTTGTAAATTTTGTGTGTTTTCCCAACAGAATGGCTCATATTTAAAACACTCACCCTTAGCTAGATGAATATGAGTATTAATTCTTCATTTTTAGCCTTTTTTCAGTGGTAATACAGGAATATTTTGTATTTTTTCTAACTTTTGTGTGTTTTCGCAACAGAATGGCTCATATTTAAAACACTCACCCTTAGCTAGTTGAAAATGTGCATGAATTCTTCATTTTTTGCCGTTTTGCAGAGGTAATAAAGGAATATTTTGTATTTTTCTAACTTTTGTGTGTTTTCGCAAAAGAATGGCTCATATTTAAAACACTTACCCTTAGCTAGTTGAAAATGTGTATGAATTCTTCTTTTTTAGCCGTTTTGCAGAGGTAATAAAGGAATATTTTGTATTTTTTCTAACTTTTGTGTGTTTTCGCAACAGAATGGCTCATATTTAAAACACTTACCCTTAGCTACTTGAAAATGTGTATGAATTCTTCATTTTTAGCCGTTTTGCAGAGGTAATAAAGGAATATTTTGTATTTTTTATAACTTTTGTGTGTTTTCGCAACAGAATGGCTCATATTTAAAACACTTACACTTAGCTAGTTTAAAATTTAAATTAAATCTTAATTTATAGCCATATTGCAGAGGTTATACATATATATTTTGTATTTTTTCTAACTTTTTCGTGTTTTCGCAACAGAATGGCTCATATTTAAAACACTTACCCTTAGCTAGTTGAAAATGTGTATGAATTCTTCATTTTTAGCCGTTTTGCAGAGGTAATAAAGGATTATTTTGTATTTTTTCTAACTTTCGTGTGTTTTCGCAACAGAATGGCTAATAAATTAAACACATACCCAGAGATCTTTGACTACGTATATTATTACTTCTTTTTTGGTAATTTTTATAAGTCAATATCTTAACATTTGTATTATTTTTACCTTGTGTGGGTTTTTCGTAATATACTGTTTCATATTTAAAAAATTAAAACTTATATAGTTTCAAATGTGTATTAATTCTTAATTTTTAGCCGTTTTTCAGATGTAATAAATGTATATTTTTTATTTTTTTCTAACTTTTGTGTGTTTTTGAAACAGATTGGCTCAAATTTAAAACACTTACCCTTAGCTAGTAGAAAATGTGTATGAATTATTCATTTTTACCCGTTTTTCAGTGGTAATAAAGGAACATTTTGCATTTTTTCTAACTTTTGTGTGTTTACGCAATAGAATGGCTCATATTTAAAACATTTACAATTAGCTAGATCAAATTGTGTATGAATTCTTCATTTTTAGCCGTTTTGCAGAGGTAATAAAGGAATATTGTGTATTTTTTCTAACTTTTGTGTGTTTTCGCAACAGAATGGCTCATATTTAAAACACTTACCCTTAGCTAGTTGAAAACATGTATGAATTCTTCATTTTTAGCCGTTTTGCAGAGGTAATAAATGAATATTTTGTATTTTTTCTAACTTTTGTGTTTTTTTCGCAACAGAATGGATCATAATCAAAAAATTTACCCTTAGCTAGATGAAAATGTGTACGAGTTCTTCATTTTTAGCGGTATTGCAGAGGTAATAAAGGAATATATTGTATTTTTTCTAAATTTTTTGTGTTTTCGCAACAGAATGGCTCATATTTAAAAAACTCACACTTAGCTAGTTGAAAATGTGTATGAATTCTTCATTTTTAGCCATTTTGCAGAGGTAATAAAGGAATATTTCGTATTTTTTCTAACTTTTGTCTGTTTTCGCAACAGAATGGCTCATATTTAATACACTTACCCTTAGCTAGTTGAAAATGTTTATGAATTCTTCATTTTTAGCAGTTTTCCGAGGTAATAAAGGACTATTTTGTATTTTTTCTAACTTTTGTGTGTTTTCGCAACAGAATGGCTAATATTTAAAACAGTTCCACTTAGCTAGTTGAAAATGTGTATGAATTCTTCATTTTTAGCCGTTTTGCAGAGGTAATAAAGGAATATTTTGTATTTTTTCTAACTTTTGTGTGTTTTCGCAACAGAATGGCTCATATTTAAAACACTTACCCTTAGCTAGTTGAAAATGTGTATGAATTCTTCATTTTTAGCCGTTTTGCAGAGGTAATAAAGGAATATTTTGTATTTTTTCTAAATATATTGATATTTCTCAAAAGAATGGCTCATATTTAAAACACTTACCCTGAGCTAGTTGAAAATGTGTATGAAGTCTTCATTTTGAGCCATTTTGCTGAGTTAATAAAGGAATATTTTGTATTTTTTCTATCTTTTGTGTGTTTTCGCACCCGAATGGCTCATAATTACAACAATTACACTGCGATAGTTGTTCATTTGTCTAAATTATGAATTTTTATCCTTGTTGCAGAGTAATTAAAGAATTATTTTGTATTTTTTCTAACTTTTGTGTGTTTTCGCATCAGAATGGTACATATTTAAAACACTTACAATTAGCTAGTCGAAAATGTGTATGAATTCTTCATTATTAGCCGTTTTGCAGAGGTAATAAAGGAATATTTTGGTGTGTGTGTAAGTTTTTGTGCGTGTGTTTAAGTTTTTGCGTGCATTTAAGTTTTTTTGTGCATGTAAGTTTTTACGTGTGGGTATACGTTTTTGTGCGTGAGTGTAATTTTTTGTGTGTGTAAGTTTTTGTGTGTGGGTGTAAGTTTGTGTGTGTGTGTGTGTAAGTTTTTGTGTGTGTGTGTGTGTTTGTGTGTCTGTGTGTGTGTGTGTGTGTGTGTGTGTAAGTTTGTGTATGTGTGTGTGAGTGTGTGTGTGAGTGTTTGTGTGTGTAAGTTTTGGCGTGTGTGTGTGTGTGTGTCGTGTGTGCGCGTGTAAGTGTTGTGTGTGTGTGTGTGTTTGTGTGTGTGTGTGTGTGTTTGTGTGTTTGTCTGTGTGTGTGTGTGTGTGTGTGTGTGTGTGTGTGTGTGTGTGTGTGTGTGTGTGTGTGTGTGTGTGTGTGTGTGTGTGTGTGTGTGTGTGTGTGTGTGTGTGTGTGTGTGTGTGTGTGTGTGTGTGTGTGTGTGTGTGTGTGTGTGTGTGTGTGTGTGTGTGTGTGTGTGTGTGTGTGTGTGTGTGTGTGTGTGTGTGTGTGTGTGTGTGTGTGTGTGTGTGTGTGTGTGTGTGTGTGTGTGTGTGTGTGTGTGTGTGTGTGTGTGTGTGTGTGTGTGTGTGTGTGTGTGTGTGTGTGTGTGTGTGTGTGTGTGTGTGTGTGTGTGTGTGTGTGTGTGTGTGTGTGTGTGTGTGTGTGTGTGTGTGTGTGTGTGTGTGTGTGTGTGTGTGTGTGTGTGTGTGTGTGTGTGTGTGTGTGTGTGTGTGTGTGTGTGTGTGTGTGTTTGTGTGTTTGTGTGTGTGTGTGTGTGTGTTTGTGTGTGTGTTTGTGTTGGTTTGTCTTTGTTTTTTTCTTTTGTTGTGTGTTTTTTTGTGTGTGTAAGTTTTTGCGTGTTTGTGTGTGTTTTCTTGCGTTTGTGTGTGTATTTTTTGTGTTTGTGTGTGTGTGTGTAAGTTTTTGTGTGCATGTAAGTTTTTATGTGGTTGTAAGTTTTCGTTGGGATGTTTTAGTTTTTGTGTGTGTGTGTGTGTGTGTGTATGTTTTTGTGTGTGTAAGTTTTGGCGTGTGTGTGTAATGTGTCGTGTGTGTGTGTGTAATTGTTGTGTGTGTGTGTGTGTGTGTGTAATTTTTTGAGTGTGTGTGTTTTTTTTTTGTGTTCTTGTGTGTGTTTTTGTGTGTGTGTGTGTGTGTATGTTTGTGTGTGTGTGTTAGTTTTTGTGTGTGTGTGTTAGTTTTCGTGTGTGTGTGTTAGTTTTTGTGTGAATGTAAGTTATTATGTGAATGTAATATTTTGAGTTTTTGTGTTATTTTTCGTGTGGGGGTGTGTGTTATTTTTTGTGTGTGTGTGTTAGTTTTTGTGAGTGTGTGTTATTTTTCATGTGTGTGTAAGTTTTTGTGTGTGTGTAAGTTTTTGAGTGTGTGTGTTAGTTTTTGTGTGTGTGTGTGTGTTAGTTTTTGTGTGTGTGTGTGTGTAAGTTTTCGTGTGCATGTAAGTTTTTGTGTGCATGTGTAAGTTTTCTTGTGCATGTGTAAGTTTTTGTGTGTGTGTAAGTTTCTGTGCGTGTGTGTAAGTTTTTGTGTGTGTGTAAGTTTCTGTGTGCATGTATGGGGACCGGGGGTGGGCCTTTGGGGCCCTGGGTGGGCGTTTGGGGATCCGGGGCCCTTGAAGTTTGGGGGGTCTTTGGGGGGCCCTGGGGACCTTGGGGGCCGGGGGGTGGATGTTGGGGGGTCGGGGGGAGCGTTGGGGGCCGGTTGGCTCTTTGGGCGCCCGGGGGACCTTTGAGGACCAGTGGAGGGCCTTTGAGGGTCTGAGGAGGGCGTTTTGGGGGCGGGGGGCTCTTTGGGAGCTTGGGGGACCTTTGAGGTCCGGGGGCTTCCTTCGGGGTTGGGGTGGGGGGTCGGAACCCTTTGGGGTTGGGGTAGAGGACCTCACAACACTGTTCAAATGAAACTTGTGTATTATAACGACCACAGAGTTTCACCCTCAAATTCTCTTCTAAAACCTTTCCTAAAATCTTCTTTCAAAATGTCTCTAACTGTTTCGCCGAAATAGTTCCATAGCCTGTCTAAAACGGTTTCGCCCAAATAATCCCTAAACGTAATTTCAGCGTGTTCCTTTTGTTTTTGGCATCTCTGCGCTAATGCATTTCAAATTAATAAGAAACCTGATTCCCGCGCTAAAACGATTCATCGCTAAGATGTTTCTTGGAGAATTGTTTCCATGGCCTTTGGTTATTAATATCCTTTGGAGTTCGACCAAAAGAGTTGTTTCCGAGGCAATGACATTAATGACTTAGATCTATTCCTGGAGAATCGTTTCTAGGCGAAAATTTTTAAAGTCTGACAGATGATGTCATTGATTGATTGATCTGTCAAGAAAGGGGAAATTAATTTGTTGTTTCTAAGGGAAATTATTGATTCACGATAGGTGAATTGAGGTCGACAGCACAGGTGTTCCAAGGTCGATGTTGTTGTTGTTGTAAGTGCACGCTCTCAGCGAATGTCAAGGTCGTTGTTGTTGTTGTTGACTTGGAAAAAAGAGGTCATTGACCCCATTAACCACGTGTTCTCCCCAGGGACTCTATGCCCTTATTTGGTGTACGTACGGGACTGACATTACGCAATCATTCTCCCTAATGACTCTATGTCCATATATGGTGTGCTGTCAGTATTCTATGCCCATATTTGGTGTGCTGTCACGAGTACTAGGGTCACCTCTACTTTAGTTTAACTGAGGTATTGGACCTTTCATCTATGCCGAACAAAAGAAATAACTAGTTGAAGTTGTGTTTAAATTCTTCATCAATATAAAATCAAAAACATGAAAATTAAAAATGTAAATGCGTATTTCAAAGAAATAATAGCCTTCTTAATAATTTAATGTCGAGAAACAGTGGAAATTGGTTGTTTTCAGTATTGTTTGTGAATGATTAAAGATGGTGCCTGACAAAAACATATTGAAACTAAAAAAAACTTAAAATTTAGTAAATTGTAGAACGATGTCAAAATTTAAACTCTTATTTTAACTGAGGCATTGGACCGTTCATCTATGCCGAACAAAAAAAAAATAACTAGTTGAAGTTGTGTTTAAATTCTTAATCAATATAAAATCAAAAACATGAAAATTAAAAATGTAAATGTGTATTTCAAAGAAATGATAGCCTCCATAACTAATTAATGACAATAAATAGTGGAAATTGTTTTTCTTCAGTATTGTATTAGAATTATTAAAGATGGTGCCCGACAAAAACATTTTAAAACTAAATAAAAACTTAAAATTTAGTAAATTATCAAACAATATCAAAATGTAATCTCTTATTTTAACTGAGGTATTGGACCTTTCATGTATGCCGAACAAAAAGAATAACTGGTTTTCGTTGTGTTTAAATTATTCATTAATGTAAATCAAAAAAATGAAATTTCAAAATGAAAATCCGTATTTCATAGAAATAATAGCCTTATGAATAATTTAATGTTGATAGACAGTGAAAATTTGTTTTCTGCAGTATTGTTTGTGAATGACTAAAGATGAAAACATTGACAAAAACATTTTGAAACTAAAGAAAACCTTAAATTTAGCAAATTGTCAAACGATGTCAAAATTTAACCTATTAATTTAACTGAGGTATTGGACCTTTCATCTGTGCCGAACAAAAAAAAATAAATAGTTGAAGTTGTGTTTAAATTCTTCATCAATATAAAATCAAAAACATGAAAAATAAAAATAAAAATGCGTATTCAAAATCAATAATACCCTTCTTAATAATTTAATTTCGATAAACAGTTTAGATTAGTTTTCTTCAGCATTGTTTTTGAATGATTAAAGATGGTTACTCACAACAATATTTTGAAACTAAAGAAACCTTTAAAATTTAGTAAATTGTCAAAAGATGTCAAAATTTAACCTCTTAGTTTAACTGAGGTATTGGACCTTTAATCTATGCCGAACAAAAAAAAATAACAAGTTGAACTTGTGTTTAAATTATTCATCAATATAAAATCAAAAAAATGAAAATTAAAAAAGTAAATGAGTATTTCATTTAAATAATATCATTCTTAATAATTTAATGTATATAAACAGTGGAAATTGGTTTTCTTCAGTATTGTTTGTGAATGATTAAAGATGGTGACTGACAAAAACATTTTGAAACTAAAGAAAACATTAAAAAAATAGTAAATTGTCAAACGATGTCAAAATGTAACCTCTTAGTTTAACTGAGGTATTTGACCTTTCATACATGCCTAACAAAAAAAAAATAACTAATTTAAAATTTTCTAGAATTATTCATAATTATAAAGTAAAAAACATGAAAATAAAAAATTGAAATGCGTATTCCAGATAAATAATTGACTTATAAATAATTTTATGTCAATAAACAGTGGAAATTGGTTTTCTCCAGTATTGTTTGTGAATGATTAAAGATGGTGACTGACAAAAACATTTTGAAACTAAAAAAAAACTTAAAATTTAGTAAATTGTCAAACAATATCGAAATTTAATCTCTTAGTTTAACTGAGGTATTGGACCTTTCATCTATGCCGAACAAAAAAAAAATAAATATTTTAATTTGTGTTTAAATTATTAATCAAAATAAAAACAAAAAAATGAAAATTAAAAATGTAAATGATTATTTCAAAGAAATAATAGCCTTCTTAATAATTTAATGTCGATGATCAGTGTAAATTAGTTTTCTTCAGTATTGTTTGTGAATGATTAAGGATGTTGACTGACAAAACCATTTTGAAACTAAAGAAAACCTTAAAATTTAGCAAATTGTCAAACTATATCAAAATTTAACCTATTAGTTTAAATGATGTATTGGACCTTTCATTTATTCCGAACAAAAAAAAATAACTTTTTGAATTTGTGTTTAAATTACTCATCAATATAAAATAAAAAACATGAAAATTAAAAATGTAAATACGTATTTAAAAGAAATAATAGCCTTCTTAATAATTTAATGTCGATAAACAGTGGAAATTGGTTTTCTTCAGTATTGTTTGTGAATGATTAAAGATGGTGAAAGAAAACCTTAAAATTTAGTAAATTGTCAAACGATTTCAAAATGTAATCTCTTAGTTTAACTGAGGTATTGGACCTTTCATCTATGCCGAACAAAAAAAATAGCTAGTTGAAGTTGTGCTTAAATTCTTAATCAATATAAAATCAAAAACATGAAAATTAAAAATGTAAATGCGTGTTTCAAATAAATAATTGTCTTCTTAGTAAATTAATTTAGATAAACAGTTTAAATCGGATTTCTTCAGTATTGTTTGTGAATTATTAAATATTGTTAGTTACAAAAACATATTCACAATAAATAAAATTTTAAAATCTAGTGAATTGTTAAGAAAATTTAAAATGTAATCTCTTATTTTAACAGACAATCTAGACCTTTCGTCTATGCCGAAGGAACCAATTAAATAGTTAAAGTTTTGTTTAAATTTTTTATCAAAATAAAATAAAAAGCATTAAAATAAAAAATTTAAACGTGTATTTCAAAGAAATAATATTTTTCTTTACGATCCAATGCCGGTAAACAGTGGAAATCGGTTTTCTTCTGTATTGTTTGTGAATGACTAAACATGATTAGTGACAAAAATATAGTTGAACAACAAAAAAACTAGAAGTTTATTAGATTGTCAAACAATGTTAAGATTTAACCTGTTAGTTTAACTGAGGTATTGGACCTTTCAGCTATGCCGAACAAAAAAAACTAGTTGAAGTTGTGTTTAAATTCTTCATCAATATAAAATCAAAAACATGAAAAATAAAAATGTAAATGCGTATTTCAAAGAAATAATAGCCTTCTTAATAATTTAATGTCGATAAACAGTTGAGATTGTTTTTCTCCAGTATTGTTTGTGAATTATTAAAGAGGGTGAAAGACAAAAAAATTGTGAAACTAAAAAAAACTTAAAATTTAGTAAATTGTCAAACAATATCAAAATTTAACCTCTTAGTTTAACTGAGGTATTGAACCTTTCATCTATGCCGAACAAAAAAAAAATAACTAGTTGAATTTGTGTTGAAATTCTTCATCAATATAAAATCAAAAACATGAAAATTAAAAATGTAAATGTGTATTTCAAAGAAATAATAGCCTTCTAAATAATTTTATGTCGATAAACAGTGGAAATTGGTTTTTTCAGTATTGTTTGTGAATAATCAAATATTGTAACTGACAAAAAAACATAGTCAAAATAAGGAAAAACTTAAAATTTATTAAACTGTCGAACAATATCAAGATTTAATGTCTTAATTTAACTTAGTTATTGCACCTTTCATATGTGCCGTACAAAAAAAAATAACTAGTTTAATTTGGGTTTAAATTCATCAATAATATAAAAACAAAAACATTAAAATTAAAAATATAAAGGTATATTTAAGGGAATAATAGCTTAATTAATACCCTAATGTAGATAAACATAGAAAATTGGTATTCTTCAGTATTGTTTTTGAATAGCTATAGATGTAAACAGTGACAAAAACATTTTGAAAATAAATAAAACCTTAAATTTAGCAAATTGTCAAACGATGTCAAAATTTAACCTATTAATTTAACTGAGGTATTGGACCTTTCATCTATGCCGAACAAAAAAAAATAAATAGTTGAAGTTGTGTTTAAATTCTTCATCAATATAAAATCAAAAACATGAAAATTAAAAATGTAAATTCGTATTTCAAAGAAATAATAGCCTTCTTAATAATTTAATGTCGATAAACAGTGGAAATTGGTTTTCTTCAGTATTGTTTGTGAATAATTAAAGATGGTGACTGACAAAAACATTTTGAAGCTAAAGAAAACCTTAAAATTTAGTAAATTGTCAAACAATATCAAAATGTAATCTCGTAGTTTAACTGAGGTATTGGACCTTTCATCTATGCCGAACAAAAAAAATAACTAGTTGAAGTTGTGCTTAAATTCTTCATCAATATAAAATCAAAAAAATGAAAATTAAAAATGTAAATGCGTATTTCAAAGAAATAATAGCCTTCTTAATGATTTAATTTCGATCAACAGTGGAAATTGGTTTTCTTCAGTATTGTTTGTTAATGATTAAAGATGGTGAGTGACAAAAACATTTTGAAACTAAAAAAAACCTTAAAATTTAGTAAATTGTCAAAGATGTCAAAATGTAACCTCTTAGTTTAACTTTGGTAGTGGACCTATCGGATATGCAAAGCGAAAATAAATAATTAGTTGATATTGTTTTTAAATTATTAATCAATTAAAAATCAAAAACACCAAAATTAAATTTGTTAATGAATACTTCCAAAAAATTATATCCTTATTAATCATCGAATGTTAATAAGTAGTGTAGATTAGTTTTCTTCAGTATTGTTTGTGAATGATTAAAGATGGTGACTGACAAAAACATTTTGAAACTAAAGAAAACCTTAAAAAAATTTTAAATTGTCAAATGATGTCAAAATGTAACCTCTTAGTTTAACTGAGGTATTGGACCTTTCATCTATGCCGAACAAAAAAAAATAACTAGTTGAAGTTTTGTTTAAATTCTTCATCAATTTAAAATCAAAAACATGAAAATTAAAAATGTAAATGCGTATTTCAAAGAAATAATAGCCTTCCTAATAATATAATTCTTCAGTATTGTTTGTGAATGATTAAAGATGGTGACTGACAAAAACATTTTGAAACTAAAGAAAACCTTAAAATTTAGCAAATTGTCAAACGATTTCAAAATTTAACCTATTAGTTTAACTGAGGTATTGGACCTTTCATTTATGCCGAACAAAAAAAAATAACTATTTGAAGGTGTGCTTAAATTACTCATAAATTTAAAATCAAATAATTGAAAATAAAAAACAGTAATGCGTTTACAAAAGAAATAATAGCCTTCTAAATAATATAATGTAGATAAACAGTTGAAATTGATTTTCTTCGGTATTGCCTGTGAATGACTAAATATGGTAACAGAAAACCATAAAATTTAGTAAATTGTCAAACGATTTAAAAATGTTGCCTCGGTTTTGTTATTATGCATGGTAAATTACATATATTCAAAACAAAAAAAATAACTAGAGTAAGTTGATTAAAAGTTAATACTAGAAATAAAAATCAAAAAAAAGATATTAAAAATAGTACTGCTGAGTACAGAGTAGAAATAAGACTTCTCAATCACTTAATTTCGGTAGACAGAGAAATTTGATTTTCTTCAGTATTGCTTGTGAATGATTAAAGATGGTGAAAGAAAACCTTAAAATTTAGTAAATTTTCAAACGATGTCATAATGTAATCTCTTAGTTTAACTGAGGTATTGGACCTTTCATATATGCCGAACAAAAAAAATAGCTAGTTGAAGTTGTGCTTAAATTCTTCATCAATTTAAAATCAAAAACAAGAAAATTCAAAATGTAAAGGTGTATTTAAAAGAAATAAAAGCCTTCTTAATAATTTATTGTCGATAGAAAGTAGAAATTGGTTTTCTTTGGTATTGTTTGTGAATGATTAAAGATGGTGATTGACAAAAATATTTTGAAACTAAAGAAAACTTTAAAATTTAGTAAATTGTCAAACAATGTCAAAATGTAATCTCTTAGTTTAACTATAATCCCTAAAATGCCTAAAACGGTTTCGCCCAAATAATCTCTAAACCTAATTTCAGCGTGTTCCCTTGGTTTTGACATCCCTGCGCTTTCACATTTGAAATTCCTAGGAAACCCTTTCCCGCGTTAATCTCTTCATCTCTAAAATCAAAACATTCGCCCGGAGTCAATTCTCATGGATGAACACCAATTTCTCGGAAACGTGTCACGAAAGGGGAATTAATTTGTTGTTTCTAAGGGGAATTATTGATCTACGAAAGGGGAATTAATTTGTTGTTTCTAACGGGAATTATTGATTCATGAAAGGTGAATTAATTTGTTGTTTCTAAGGGGAATTATTGATTTAAGAAAGGGGAATTAATTTGTTGTTTCTAAGGGGAATTATTGATCTACGAAAGGGGAATTAATTTGTTGTTTCTAAGGGGAATTATTGATTCACGAAAGGGGATGTTAGAGTCAATTGTAGATGACATGGTGTTTGTTCAGTATTCTATGCCCATATATGGTGCCCCGTCATGAGTCCTAGATCAATAAAATTCCCAATCGATTACGTAATCAAGTTCTCGGAAATCCATTTCCCCCTCGATTACTCATTCAATTTCTCAGAAATCCATTTCCCCCTGGGAGGCTATGTCAATATATGGTGCCCCCTGTCACGAGCTCATGAGGTTAGGATAGGTTACGCAATCAATTTCTCGGAAACCTGTTCTCCCTGGGGATTCCATGCCCATGTATGGTGTGGGATCGGGACTGACAACACAGGTGTTCTCCCTAGGGACTCTATGCCCATATATGGTGTACTCGTGGGAGTTATAGGGTCATTTCTACTCTCAGATTAATTTCTGCTCGTTTTGAGTCATGTTTTGACATCGTTTTGACATCATTATCTATAAAAACCTTATATGCCCCCCGGGCATAACTTACAACCCTTGCCCCGAGAGCTCTGAGGGGGTTATCATCCTCAAAGACGTAATTTCTAAGATTTTTAACTACGTTGATCAAAATGGCTATCTAAAATTTTGATTGGATGTGTTTGGTGAAAGGTGAGCGTGAGAAGGGGCTAGTTGCACTCAAATCACTTTCGACTATTAAAAAGGGCACTAGCCATTTGAATTTAAAATCGAATGAGCCTTTTTTCAAGTTTCTACGACAAAGCTTTCAATACAGATCTTACATGCCCCCAGGTCATAACTTACAACCCTTACCCTG
Organism: Artemia sp. Qi Xiang Cuo; assembly: GCF_049724085.1. Classification (NCBI taxonomy): domain Eukaryota; kingdom Metazoa; phylum Arthropoda; class Branchiopoda; order Anostraca; family Artemiidae; genus Artemia; species Artemia sp. Qi Xiang Cuo. The sequence continues at coordinate 44,700,209 of NC_142797.1, read as the reverse complement.
TGGGTTGTGGGGGGAGTGTCATCCTCAAATATATAATTTCCAGTCCTTTCAACTACTTTGAACAAAAAGACCATCTCAAAATTTTGATTGGACATGTTTGGATAAATGGTGGGGGTGGAAGGGGTGTTAGTTGCCTTACAATCACTTTCGACTTTTAAAAAGGGCACTAGCCATTTCAATTTCCAATCAAAAGAGCCCTTTTTGAAGTTTGTACGACGAAGCTTTCTATAAAAACAAAAAATGCCCCCAGGGCATAACTTACAACCCATGTTCTAAGGGCTGTGGTGGGGGGTGGGTTCTCATCCTCAAATACCTAATTTCCAGAAATTTCAACTGTGTTTAACAAAATGGTTATCTCAAAATTTTGATTGGATGTGTTTGGGAAAAAGGTGGGCTTGAGAGGGGTGTTAGTTGCCCTCCAATCACTTTCGACTATTAAAAGGCACTGGTCCTTTGAATTTCCAATTGATTGAACGTTTTTGAAGTTTCTATGACAACACCTTCTATAAAAAACCTTATATTACAACCCTTTCCCTGAGGGCTGTGGGGGAGTGTCGTCCTCAAAAACATAATTTCTATCTGGAAATCAACTACGCTGAACAAAATGGCCTATCTCAACATTTTTATTGGATGTTTTTGGGGAAATGGTGGGCGTGGAAGGGGTGTTAGTTGCCTTCCAATCACTTTCAACTATCAAAAAGGGCACAAGTAACTCCAATTTCCAATCGAATGAGCCCTTTTTGAAGTTTCTACTACAACTCCTTCGATACAAAGGGCCCTGGTCTATAGGAAAGAAAATAAAAAAAAATTAATAATACATTGTGCCAACATCGTTCTTTACTTAGGCAGCACGATATTTATATTTGAACAACTACCGACTATTAGTTGTATTTATCATAGGGTCATCAATAGCTGCGATCTATGTTCGCGGCATTCTGTTCAGTATTTTCAAAGAAATAATTCAAGTACCCAAACGTACTGTAATAATCCAGATAGTCCATTGTGTGGAAAAACTGGATGAACAACTTTCAAGTAGACGACTATTGCTGTTCATTTTTTCCGTTTTCTCAAAAGAAAAAAAAGGCTCTGATGGCTTTTTCTCTTTTCTTTCCTTTTTCACGCTATGAGCAAGGACTACTCAGAACAAAAAAAGAGAAATAAGTACTCTGTTGGACGAATTCCCATTTTATAAAGTAAGCACCATTTGCGCCTTAGCAGGTTTTAAGGGGAGGGCTGGAAAGTTGACCAGAGTCTAAGTACTTCGCAAAGCAGAGAATCAGCACCGCTTAAGTAAAATCAATATTACTTTTTTGAAGTTTATGGATGGCATTAGTGCCAACCGGCAAAGTTTTGGAAAATGACACTTTTTATACAAAATTGATACTATGCCACCCAATGTTGCACCAAAAAAACGTGCTGAGTGGAAACCCTGATTGTGATTATTTATTAGAAAAATAATGTTTGTAGTGACGTTTTTTGTACTTAGTTTTTTTGTTGTTGAAGTGAAACCAAAATTGTTCAACTTTTTTTCGTGTCCTTGGTACTAAGACTTCCAGACATAAAGAGAAATCTTAAATCGACCAAAGTTACATGAATCCAAGAGATGAAAAAATATTTTAAATTCATGTCATTCGTAGCACAACTTCCAAAAATAAAAAAAAAATCTTAGAAAATTATTATTTTTAGGTATGATTGCACCTAAGACTCCTGGGTCCACGAGATGAAAAACTTTTTAGTTTCATTCCTTGATACCAGAACCTCCAAACATAAAGAAAATCTTAATTGGATTTAAGGCACATGGATACATGAAACGAAAAACTTTTCAATTTCATGTCATTGGTACCAAAACTTCCAAATATAAAGAAAAATCTGAATCTGACCTAAGGTACATGGATTCGAGAGACAAAAAAAACATCTTAATTTCATATCCATGGTAGAAAAACTACCAAATATAAAGAATAATATTAGAAAACCACAGTTTTTAGGTACAATAGGACCTAAGACACCTGGGTTCAAGAGATGATAAACATTTTTTTAGTTTTATGTCCTTGCTACCAAAACTTCCAAATATAAAGAAAAATCTTAATTGAACCTGTGGTACATGGATCCAAGAGACGGAAAATATTTTAATTTCATGTCATTGGTACCAAAACTTCAGATTATTGAGAAAATATTAGAAAGCCATAGTTTTTAGGTATGATTCGACCTAAGACACACGGGTCCAAGACATGTAAAAGTTTTTAATCTAATGTCCTCGATACCAAAACTGCCAAATATCAAGAAAATCTTAATTGGACCAAAGGCACATGGATTCAAGAGATATAAAAAACATTTTAATTTCATGTTCTTGGTAGCAAAACGTCCAAATATAAAAAAAATCTTAATTGGACCTAAGATGCATGGATCCAATAGACGAAAAACATTTAATTTCATGTCCTTGTTAGTAAAACTTCTAAATATAAGGAAAAATCTTAGAAAACGAATGTTTTTAGTTATGGCTGGACCTGAGACTCATGGGTCCATGAGATAAGAAACTCATTAATTTCATGTCCTTGATATCAAAACTTCCAAATATAAAGAAAAATCTTAATTGAACATAAGGCACATGGATCCAAGAGACGAAACACTTGTTAACTTTACGTCATTGGTGCCAAAACTTCCAAATATATAAATACAAATCTTAATTCAACCTAAGGTACATGGATTTAATAGATGAAAAAACATTTTAATTTAAAGTCATTGGTGGCAAAACTTCCAAATATAAAGACGAATCTTAGAAAACCACAGTTTTTAGACATGATTTGACCTAAGACACATGAGTCTAAGAGATTAAAAACTTTTTGAATTTAATATCTTTGATACCTAAACGTCCAAATATTAAGATAAATCTTAATTCGACCTAAGGAACATTAGTCCAAGAGACGAAAAAATATTTAAATTTCATGTCCTTTGTACTAAAACTTCCAAACATTGAGGGAAATCTTAGAAAACCATAGTTTTCTAGGTATGATTGGACCTAAGCTACACGGGTCATAGAGATGAAATTTTTTAATTTTATGTCCTAGATACCAAAACTTCCAAATATAAAGAAAAATCTTAATTAGACCTAAGGCACATGGATCCAAGAGACGAAAAACTTTTTAACTTCATATCATTCGTACCAGAACTTCCAAATATAAAGAAAAATCTGAATTCAATATAAGGTATATGGATCCAAGAGATGAAAGAACATTTAATTCCATGTCCGTGGTAGCAATTCTTCCATATATAAAGAAAAATGTTCATTGAACCTAAGTTAAATGGATCCAAGAAACAAAAAGATATTTTAATTTCATGTCCTTGGTAGCAAAACTTCCGAAACATTAAAAAAGTCTTAATTCGACCTAAGATACATGGATCCAAATGACGAAAAACGTTTTAATTTCATGTCCTTGATACCAAAACTTCCAAATATAAAGAAAAATCTTTAGCTAACCTGAGGCACATGGATCAAAGAGAAGAAAAAACTTTTAATTTCATATCCTTGTTACCAAAATTTCCAAATATAAAGAATAATTATAGAAAACCACAGTTTTTAGGTATAATTGGAGCAAACACACATGGGCCCAAGAGATGAAAAACTTTTAAATTTCAAATCCTTGATACCAAAACTTCCAAACATAAAGAAAAATCGTCATTTGGCCTAAGACACATGGATCCAAGTGACGAAAAAACTTTTCAATTTTATGTCATTGCTACCAAAACTACCAAATATAAAAAAATCTTGGTTCGAGCTAAGGCACATGGATCCAATAGACAAAAAACGTTTTAATTCCATGTCCTTGATACCAAAACTTCCAAATATAAGAAATATATTAATTCAACATAATCCACATGGATCCAAGAGGCAAAAAAACATTTTAATTTCATGTCCTAGATAGCCAAAATGCCAAACATAAAGAAGAATCTTATAAAATCTTAGAATCGTAGGTTAAATTAAGATTTTTTTTATGTTTGGAAGTTTTGGTACCAATGATATGAAGTTAAAAAGTTTTACTTCTCTTGGATCCTTGTGCCTTAGGTCCATTTAAGATTTGTCTTTATATTTGGAAGTTTTGGTATCAATGATATGAAATTGAAAAATTCATTTCTTGGATCCATGTGTCTTAGATCCAAACATACCTAGAAAACTATGGGTTTCTAAGATCCTTATCAATATTTGGAATTTTTGGTACCATGGACATGAAATTAAAATATTTGTCGTCTCTTGGATCCATGTGCATTAGGTCAAATTAAGATTTCTTTGTCTTTATTTGGAAATTTTGGTACCTATGATATGAGGCAAAAAACTTTTACGTCTCTTGGTATCCATGTGCCTTAGGTCCATTTAAGATTTTTCTTTGTATTTGGAAGTTTTGGTATCAAGGACATGAAATAAAAAAATGTTTCATCTCTTGGACCCATGTGTCTTAGGTCCGATCATACTTGAAAAACAATGGGTTTTTAAGATTTTTCTCAATATTTGGAAATTTTCGTACCAAGGAAATGAAATTAGAATGTTTTTTCGTCTCTTGGATCCATCTGCCTTTGGTCGAATTAAGTTTTTCTTTATATTTTAAAATTTTGGTACTAATGATATCAAGTTAAAAGTTTTACATATCTTGGATCCATGTGCCTTAGGTCAATTTAATATTTTTCTTTATATTTGGTAGTTTCGGTATCAAGGATAAGAAATAAAAAAAAGTTTTCTATCTCTTAGACTCATCTGTCTTAGGTCCAATCGTGCCTAAAAACTGTGTTTTTCTAAGATTCTTCTTTATATTTGGAAATTTTCCTACCAATGATATGAAATTAAATTTTTTTTTTCATCTCTTGCATCAATGTGCCTTTGGTTCAATTAAAATTTTCCTTTAAATTTTGAAGTTTTTGTATTAAGGAGATGAAATTAAAAAAAAATTTATCTCTTTAACCCATGTGTCTGACCTTAAAACTATGACCTTAATCATACCTTAAAACTATAGCTTTCTAATATTTTTCTCCGTATTCTGATGTTTTGGTACCATTTACATGAAATTAAAATGTTTTTTCGTCTCTTGGATCCATGTGCCTTAGGTCGAATTAATATTTTTCTTTATATTTGGAAGTTTTGGTATCAAGGACATAAAATTTAAAAAAATATTCATGTCTTGGACCCATGTGTCTTAAATCTAATGGTACCTAAAAACTGTGGTTTGCTACGGTTCTTCTTTATATCTGGAATTTTTGCCAACAAGGACATGAAATTAAAATGTTTTTTCGTCTCTTGGATCCATGTACTTTAGGTTGGATTAATATTTTTCTTTATATTTGAAAGTTTTGGTATCAAGTACTTGAAATTTAAAAAAAACTTTCATGTCTTGGACCCATGTGTCTTAGGTTCGATCATACTTGGAAAACTCTGGGTTTCTAACATTTTTCTCAGTATTTGGAAGTTTTGGTACCAATGACATGAAAGTAAAATGTTTTTTCGTCTCTTGGATCCATGTGCCTTAGGTCGAATTAAGATTTTTCTTTGTATGTGAAAGTTTTGGTACCAATGATATGAAGTTAAAAAGTTTTACTGTATCTTGCACCCATGTGTCTTCAGTGCAATGGTACCTAGAAACAGTTGTTTTCTACGGTTCTTATTTATATCTGGAAGTTTTGCAACCAAGGAAATGATATTAAAATGTGTTTTCGTCTCTTGAATCCATGTACCGTAGGTCAGATTAATATTTTTGCTTATATTTGGAAGTTTCGGTATCAAGGACATGAAATTAAAAAAGTTTCCATCTCTTAGACTCATCTGTCTTAAGTCCAATAGTGCCTAAAAACTGTGATTTTCTAAGATTCTTCTTTATATTTGGAAGTTTTGCTACTAATGACATGAGATTAAAATATTTTTTCGTCTCTTGGATCCATGTGCCTTAGGTCTAATTAAGATTTTTCTTTATATTTGGACGTTTTGATAACAACGACATGAAATTAAAGTTTTTCATCTCATGGACCCATGAGTCTTAGGTCCAATCATACCTAAAAACTAGGGTTTTCTAAGAACTTTCTTTATATTTGTAAGTATTGGTACCAGTGATATGAAGTTAAAAAGTATTACTTCTCTTGGATCCATGTGCATTAGGTCCATTTAAGATTTTTCTTTATATTTGGAAGTTTTGGTATTAAGGACGTGAAATTAAAGATTTTTTCATTTCTTTGATCCATATGTCTTAGTTCCAATCATACCTTAAAACTACGGCTTTCTAATATTTTTTTCTCAACATTCTGAAGTATTGGTACCATTTACATGAAATTTAAGTGTTTTCTCGTTTCTTGAGTCTTATGAGTCTTGGGTCGACCCATGAGTCTTAGGTCCCATCATACCTACAAACTATGGTTTTCTAAGATCTTTCTTTATATTTGGAAGTTTTGGTACCAGTAATATGAAGTTAAAAAGTTTTACTTTTCTTGTATTCATGTGCCTTAGATCCATTTAAGATTTTCTTTATGTTTGGTAGTTTTAGTATCAAGAAAATGAAATTAAAAAAAAAATTATTATCTTCGACCCATGTGTCTTAGGTCCTATCATACCTAGAAAACTATTGATTTCCAAGATTTTTCTCAATATTTTGAAGTTTTGGTACCAAGGACATGAAATTTAACTATTTTTTAGTCTCTAGGATCCATGTGCCTTCGGTCAAATTAAGATTTGTCTTTATATTTGGAAGTTTTAGTACCAATCATATGCAGTTAAAGAGTTTTATGTCTCTTGGATCCATGAGCCTTAGGGCCATTTAAGATTTTTCTTTATATTTGGAAGTTTTGGTATCACGAACATTAAATTAAAAAAAATGTTTCATATCTTTGATCCATGTGTTTTAGGACCGATCATACCTGGAAAACTATGGGGCTCTTAGATTTTTCTCAATATTTGGAAGTTTTGGTAAAAGGACATGAAATTAAAATGTTTTTTCGTCTCCTTGACCCATGTGCCTTAGGTTGAATTAAGATTTTCTTTATATTTGAAAGTTTTCGTACCATGTGCCTTAGGTCGAATTGAGATTTTCCTTTATATTTGGAAGTTTTGGTACCAATGATATGGAGTTAAAAAGTTTTACGTGTTTTGCATCCATGTGCCTTAGGTCAATTTAAGATTTTTCTTTATATTTGGAAGTTTCGATATCAAGGTCATGAAATAAAAGAAGTTATCAATCTCTTAGACTCATCTGTCTTAGGTTCAATCATACCTAAGAACTGTAGTTTTCTAAGATTCTTTTTTATATTTGGAAGTTTTTGCTATCATTGACATGAAATTAAAATGAATTTTAGCCTCCCGGATTCATTTACCTTAGGTCGGCTTAGGATTTGTCTTTATATGTTTGGAAGTTTTGGTGCCAATTACTGACATTAAAAAGTTTTTTGTGTCGTGGATCCATTTGCCTTAGGTCCAATTAAGATTTTTCTTTCTATTTGAAAGTTTTGTTATCAATGACATGAAATTAAAGAGTGGTCCGTCATGGGTCCGTCATCTCACGGACCCATGAGTCTTAGGTCCAATCATACCTAAAAACTTTTCTTGATATTTAGAAGTTTTGCTACCATGGATAGGAAATTAAAATGTTTTTTCATCTCTTGGATCCATGTGCCTTTGGTTATATCAAAATGTTTCTTTATACTTTGAAGTTTTGGTATTAAGAACATGAAATTAAAAAGTTTTTCATATCTTGGACCCATGTGTCTTAGGGCTAATCATACCTAAAAACTATGACTTTCTAATATTTATCTCAATATTCTGAAGCTTTGGTATCATTTACATGAAATTAAAATGTTTTTTCTCCTCTTGGATCCATGTGCCTTAGGATGAATTGAGATTTTTCTTTAATATTTGGAAGTTTTGGTATTATGGATATGAAATTTAAAAAAGTTTTTCATCTCTTGGACCCATGTGTCTTAGGGCCAATCATACCTAAAAACTGTTGTTTTCTATGATTTTTTTGTATATCTGGAAGTTTTGCTACCAAGCACATGAAATTAAAATGATTTTTTCGTCTCTTGGATCCATGTACCTTAGGTGGGACTATGGGTTTTCTTTATATTTGGAAGATTTGTTACCAATGACATGAAACTAAAATTTTTCGTTTCTTGGATCCATTTGCCTTAGGTCCAAAAACATTTTCTTTATATTTGGAATTTTGGTATTAAGGACATGAAATTAAAAATTTTTTCATCTCTTAGGCCCATGGGTCTTAGGTCCAATCATACCTTAAAAATATGACTTTCTAATATTTTTCTCAATATTCTGAAGCTTTGGTATCATTTAAATGAAATTAAAATGTTTTTTCGTCTCTTGGATCCATGTTTCTTAGGATGAATTAAGATCTTTTTTTATATTTGGAAGTTTTGATATTAAGGACATGAAATTTAAAAAAAGTTTTTCATCTCTTGGACTCATGTATCTTAGGTCCAATCAGACCTACAAACTGTGGAATTCTAGGATTCTTCTTTATATCTGGAAGTTTTGCTACAAAGGACATGAAATTAAAATGTTTTTTTTGTCTCTTGGATCCATGTACCTTAGGTCGGATTAAGATTTTTCTTTATATTTGGAAGATTTGGTACCAATGACATGAAACTAAAATTTTTCGTCGCTTGGATCCATTTGCCTTAGGTCTTAAAAAATTTTCTTTATATTTGGAATTTTGGTATCAAGGACATGAAATTAAAAATTTTTTCATCTCTTGGACCCATGAATATTAGGTTAATCATACCTAAAAACAATGGTTTTATAATATTATTTCTTTACATTTGGAAGTTTTGCTACCAATGACATGAAATTAAAATGTTTTTACGTCTCTTGGGTCCATGTACCTTAGGACCAATTACGATTTTCTTCATATTTGGAAGTTTAGCTACCAATGACTTGAAATTTTTTTTTTTTAATCTCTTGGATCCATGTACCTTAGGTCGAATGAAGATTTTTTCTTTATATCTCGAAGTTTGGTACCTAGGACCTGAGAAAAAAAATTGAAAAAATTCCAGTTTCACTTCAATTAAAAAAACTAAGTAAAAAAACGTCACTAAAAACATTATTTTGTTGATAGAAAAAAGCACAATGACATTTAGATCATCCTCATTTTGTACTTTTAAAATATCACAGGTGTTTTGTTTCGCTATAAGTATATGTGATGTGATTGTAAGACACGGGAAAAAAGTTTTAATAAAATTAAGTAAAAAAGAGGGGGGCACAAAACTTGGGGGCCCTGGAGGGAGGCATAGAGTTCACACTTGGGCCCTAGTTGGGGATTGGGGCCCTGAAGTTAACACATGGGGCCCTGGATGAGGACTTGGGGCCCTGGATTGGGACTAGGGGTTCTGGATGACAATTTGGGGGTCCAAACTCATGTTTGAGCCCGATGTGCACAGGGTCATTACATAACAATAATGATACTGTCCTGTTGTAGTCATAATCAATTATCAATAATCAATAATTGGTTGGATATTATTAAAGTACAAAAAAAGATCTCTACCAACCGTTTATTAAAATCCATTTTAAAACTTCGTTTATATGACATAATGTCACTTCAAACTCATTTCTATTATTGAACAACATACTTGTCAAATGAAACTCAGATATGTCATAAGCAATTATCAATAATCAGTAATTGGCTCAATACCATTAGTGTACAAAAGAAAATCTCTACCAGTTGTTTACTAGAATCCATATCATAACTTCATTTATTAGACAACATGTCTCTTCAAACTCAATTCTATTATTGAACAACATACTTGAACGGGGGCGAGCATTCTCTTATATCAAAAGTTTTGGTTGAGATAATATCATAGACCTACTTTGAAATCATGGCATTGTTACAGAAAAAATGTATTTCCAAGAATCCCTTATCGAAGCGGAAATACGATAAGACCAGATGGGGCCACTTAAAACTGCATAAAATTATTTTGGACAGTCTCTTTCTCTTATGATAGGGCTGTCGTGAAAACTTTGATAGGGCTGTCCTTAAAACTAAGAATAATTGTTTCCAAGAAAATACTAGATCTAAATAAAAGTTCAAATAGGGATAAAATCCTTTTAATAGACAGTGTTTTTTATAACAATGATAGAAATTCACAAAAATACCAGATATTTCGGTCACATATACAGTGACCGTCATCAGTGATAAAACTAAAATAAAACAATTTAAACCAAAAGTTTATATACTAAATCAAATAACACTACATATTGTTTGAATCTCTAATTCTTTTCAAAGCAAAGGCGGAAGCTATTCTCTTTGACCTTCTTGGATTCGGTTCATTAGCGTTCAATGATATAGCATTTGGACAAAGGTCAACTACATTGGGTGAATTGAACTTTACTCTGTCAGATTTTAATAAATAATCATAGATAGAGTCCAGCCCATATTCACCTGTATCCCGATTCAAAGCAATATTCTTGAATAAGATTTTCTTTATTTCAAGTGTTTCACGAAAATTTTGCTTTAAACCCCGATCCCTAGAAATCAAAGAGACATTCTCGAACGAAATAAAATGGTCTGGAAAATTAAAAATATGTTCTGAAAGGGCTGAAGATCTACTAGATCTTGTAGAGGGACAAGCAACTCCAATAGCACATTGGATGGGCACCGCTTGTATAGTGTGATAGGGCTCTTATTATCGATAAAATGCTGTTTCCGGAAAATGTTACGGCTCTTGTTGTAATAGGGCTCTTGTTTTAATAGGACTCTTGTTGAAATAGGGCTGCTTCTAAAACCATGGATATGACTGTACTGGGAGCAATTAATACAATAATACTGATATACCCTGCTCCAGGGTATGGTAATGTGATTGAACAATCAAAAAGCCAAACTCTAGGCCAAGGGGTACCACCACTCGGGTCACCCCTAATATCTATAGCTATCTCTTTGGAGGGTAAAGGGGCCCCCTATTGATATACTAGTAACAGGTATTTCTCGCGAACTCTCTTCCTACCCTGCCTGGGTTCTTGTAAAAATAATCTCACAGACTGTAGAAAATACTTTACTTGTATCCTTCAAAGGTCGCTTGACAAAACACACACATCCCAACTCTGAAAAAAAAGACTCCCTTAACGGGGTCTAAATGTAGACTAAAAACAAAAACACCACTTGTGTTCCAAGCACTTTCTCTAGGGGTGGACCTAAGATTGGCCCTGGATTTCAGATAAAGGGGGCCTTAATTGGCAACTTTTTTTTTTAGAGAAAATTCATTTTTATTAAATATCAATATTCACAAAAAAAAACATATCAAACAGACCTACCACGTGAAAATATATACAGATTTGTTTGTGGCAGGACTCATTATTTTACTTACTCATATATATATTGAAAAAAAACTTACTCACATATATAATGGAAAAAAAAAATAATAATAATAATGCAATCACATAAATAAATAAGAAATAAACCTCATGGGAACCGCAAACCAATCCTTACACAAGACAAAAGACAGAATACAGCCCCCCCCCTCAGCCATCCCTATTCATTAAGAAATTCTTTAACCTATTTTTAAAAGAGGACACACTTTCAGCCATCCTAGTGCTTTCCGGAAGACTGTTCCATACCGTAACATACACATGCCTAGATGCAAAACCAGACCTAGTAGTTTGTCGTCTCTCGTATACTATTTCCAAAAAATGCCTAGTATCATAAGAATTGTACGCAGAATTCTATAATAAAGCATCGCAATAACAATAAGGTGCTAATTTATTTCAAAACTGATACACAAAAATACCTGTCTGATATTCCCTCAACTGCCCATCATTTAAAATATTAAAATGGTGATTACAGTCCATTCTACTTTCACAATTTTCAAAATCACAGAGCAGGGGCAGCGCTATATTCTGCACAATTTTTACCCGTTTAAAATTTAAAACAAAATTACTAGCTCACTCAGAACAGCCGCATACAGTGTAAGGATTAATAAGCGAATTATACGAAATTTTCAAAACTGAAACAGGAAAAACATGTTTAAATCTATGCATCAGCCCTTAGCCCCGTGCAACTTTCACCAATACAATTCCCCTATGTTTTTTTCCAATTGTAAATTTCAATCAATCTGAAAACCAAGATACTTTGTATGTAATATCTGCTTGATCACCGTACCATTAAAATTACCTAAACCAAACATATTATCGATAACTCCAGTAGTAATACAAATCATATACTTAGTTTTACTCGCATTCGCTGCTAAGCAGTTAAGACTTTTAAAAACATGTAGTTCAAAAAGCACACTACTTGCTTCTGTAACAAGCTCACTCAAAGCCTTTCCAGCAATCGTTATAGCTGTGTCGTCCGCAAAGGATGTTATGGCGGCATCAGGAATGTAAAACTGTAATGTGTCAACATAAATTAAATATAAAAGTGGACCTAACACAGAACCTTGCGGTACTCCACATAGTACAGGACGAGGTGAACTGACAATATCCCCCACTACTACACGCATTGATCTACCATACAAATACGAACGAAACCAGTCAATCGAATTTCCATTTATACCTAAATATGACATACTATCTAACAACAGCTCAAAATCAACAGTATCAAAAGCTTTCTTAAAATCAGTAAAATAGTTAAATGAATAGAGTCGGTCTCGAATACATTGTTTAAAACATCAAGAAGATGGTATAATTCACGACTTGTAGAATGATATTTCTAGAATTCAAATTGTCTGTCACATAAAAACCCAAGAGACTTAAGATAGCAAAACAGTTTCTTATGAACAACTTTTTCAAATATTTTTGAGAACAGTGGCAGAATCGATATAGGTCTCCAGTTTGACATTTCTCTCTTGTCACCACCTTTATGTAAAGGTATAATTTTTGCTTGTTTTGAAGCATCTGGGAACTGACCTTTTTCCATTGATAGGTTCACCAAGTACAGAAGACAAGGTAAAAGGTACGCGGCGACAGCCTTAAATGCCTTAAGGCTAAGACCGTCAATTCCTGCTGAATTCGATTTTATTGTTTTCAGTGCGTCCTCGAGATCAGACTGAGTGCACTTTACGAATTTCATGGAACGACCTTCCCCACGGTCATCAATAAACAGCTCATTTTTATACCCATGGTCAGCAACATCATTTTTAAGATCAATTCCAACATTTGAAAAATATTTAAATAACTCATCACTAACACCTTTCTTACCTTTAACTTGTTTTTCATGGACTACAAGTTCATACCCTGGATATGTAGTGTTGATACTACATAGTGCCTCGTTTATCAATCGCCAAGTTTCCTTAACCTCGCCGTTTTTATCATGAAACTTCTCTGAATAATAATGTATCATTGATGACCTTCCGAGGGAATTCATATTGTTTCAGATTTTCCTAAATTCTTCAAGGTTTTGTTGCGTTGGAGAATACAGGTACAACCGATAAAGTCTGTTCCGTTCACTAATTTTTTTCAAAATTTTATTTGTCACCCACAGTTTCCTTGGTATATTTTTCTTTTTACGAACAACCTTCACAGGGCGACACTTATCATAAATAGGTGATAATATTTTTAAAAAAGTGTCAAACACCACCGATGTGTTTTCATTTTCATTCATAACTTCCTCCCAAGAAACTATACTTATCTCTTCTTGAAACTGTTAAAGAAACTTCTTGAACTTGAGATCCTATATCAAACAGTTCGTGGTAACGAACTGTAAGTAAGGAGGTACCCGGCTCAATGGTAACCGAAACTCTAGAAAACGGGTTTTTGATACCAATAGATACATAAAAAGAATCAGATTTGAATGCTGATTTCAAATATAGTCCCCATTTGGTTCTGTGGTCTTCTATTGCCTCCTTAAGACAAAGTCCATCAAAATTATTCATATAAAAGGGGATAGAACACAACCCTACTTAGCTCCTGATTTAATACAAAACCAGTTGCTAACCTCATTTCTTACCTTAACTGTGGCAGTGTTATCAAACAGTTCGTGCTAACAAACTGTAAGTAAGGAGCGACCCGGCTCAACGGTAACCGAAACTCTAAAAAACGGGTTTTTGATACCAATAGATACATAAAAAGAATCAGATTTTAATGCTGATTTCAAATATATAAGTTTCATCAAGTTTAGTGCTACCCATCAAAAGTTACGCCTGAGAAAATTTGGCTGATTTTCGAAAAAAGACGGAAAGACCCCCTAAAAGTCTTAGAACCTTAATGAAAATCACACCATCATATTCAGCGTATCCGAGAACCCTACTGTAGAGGTTTCAAGCTCCTATCTACAAAAATTTGTAATTTTGTATATTTTTTTTTGCTAGAAGATAGATTATAGAAACGTTTTTATTTGTCTGGTTTTTTTTTGTTTTTTTTTCAGGGGTTATCGTATCGACCCAGTGGTCCTAAAATATCGTGGGAGGACTCATTGGACCCGAAATTAAAAGTTCTGGTGCCCTTTTTAAGTGACCAAAAAAAATGGAGGGCACCTAGGCCCCCTCCCACGCTCATATTTTCCCAAAGTCACCTGATCAAAACTTTGAGATAGCCATTTTGTTCAGCATGGTTGAAAATATGAGAACTATGTTCTTTAGGATGACTTAATTCCCCAAAGTCCCTGGGGGGAGGGCTGAAAGTTATGAACTTAACCCAATGTTAACATATGATAGTGGTGATTAGGAAGTATACAGACGTTTTCAGGGGGGATTTTTCTGGTAGTAGGGGGGTGGGGGGGTCGTTGGTTATGTGGGAGGATTTTTCCATGAAGGAAGTTCTCATGGGGGAAGGAACACTGCTATGTAGGGGGCGTCGGATTTCCCAGCATTATTTAAAACAAAAGATCAGAAATTAAATATAAAAAAAACAAGTTTTCCAACTGAAAATAAGGAGTAATATCAAAACTTAAAACGAAAAAAAAATATTACGTGCATGATTGGGTTCATCCCCTATTCAATACCTCACTCTTTAAGCCCAGAATTTTTTAGTACTTTCATATGAGCTATTTATTCTAAATAACGGCCTTTGTGATTAAGGGGCATTTTTAAAGAATTGGAACAAAATTCGAACTTTAGCTTAAAGAGCGAGGTATTGACTAGGGGGCGAGCCCCCTAATACACACATTATAAATATATGAAAATAGAAGTTCATTACGTAAGTTAATTCGTAAGTTACATATATTTATTACTAATAAAATCGTTCGTAAATAAAATTAAACAGGTTTCGAGAAAGCCATTTAACCAAATAAAAATAAAATTAATATACAAATTTTGTTTTAATTATTCATGTACGGTGAGCCAGAATCAAAACCTGCATTAATTCAAAAACATTCAATAATTAAATAAAAAAAATGAGTTTTTTTTTAACTGAAAGTAAGGAACGACGTTAAAACTTAAAACGAACAGAAATTATTCCGTATATGAAAGGGGCTGTCCCCTCCTCAACGCCTCGCTCTTTACGCTAAAGTTTCAGACCTTGGGAAGTTTCTTCCCTGCGTAAAGATACATTTCGACCTGGGAACCAAATTGCTTCCTGATCACCAAAAAAAAAAAAAAAACAGATGTAATACAAAAAACAAAAAGAAGACAAAAGGAAAGTTTTCCATTTTTTTGTATAGCATCTGCTGTGTTGTTCTTCATATGTTTTGTTTAGGCTAGTTTTTTGCTTGTTTGTTCTTGGTTTTGTTTAAAGGTCCCCTCAAAGGAGGACACGACCCAAGGACAAGAATTTCAAATTATGTAATTGCATCATTCTTCACAAATGAATTTTAGTAAAAAAAAAAAAAGGTGGATATTTTAAAGCTTGCTAAGGTCCGAGTCATGTGAGAGATCTAAATCTACATGATTGGATGTGAAGTTTAAACACACTACCCCTCCAAACTCCCTTGACTACCAACTTTTTAGCAGAAAGATAGACTAGGTATACTTTGCTTCAACTGGGACAATAAAACATTATAATATCAATGCAATAAGACTTACACTTGGCTAAGTCTATGTCTAAAAGCTAATTTTAACTGACATGGTGTAACAAAATGAAACTAACTCAGGTCAAAAAGGTTAAGTCTGTTTTCAGTAAAAAATGGCAACTCGGTCAGTCCCATCTTGGTGCCAAAACCACCGAAGTTCAAGCAGTGAAATGACTGGGTGCAAAAACAAGCTAAACCTTGATTTGACGCAAAAATTGACGCAAGTCCGAGATAAAGACTGGCTCAGTGGAAGAACGAGCAAAGTCCCGACTTGGTGCAAAAACTAGCTCAAGCTGGGAGTGCACGCGGAGAAAAGCAAGCTAAAATATATATATATATATATATATATATATATATATATATATATATATATATATATATATATATATATATATATATATATATATATATATATATATATATATATATATATATATATATATATATATATATATATATATATATATATATATATATATATATATATATATATATATATATATATATATATATAATGAATATGTACAAAAAAATTCCAAGCTATGGACTGATTCGGCACAGAAACGAACTAAGTTCTGACACACTAAAATGCCAAAAAAAAAACAGAAAAAAAAAAAAAAAACTCGGTGGAAAAAAATTACTCGGTGAAAAAGCGGGGTTTTTGCTCCTTTCTTGGACCAAAATATCGCAATGGTTTCCTTGCTTTATCATTGAAAGAGCAAAGTAGGCCTATTGCCCCTCCTGTACGGCCCTGTCCCAAATATTTTAGTGGAAAGTAAGGTATTTGGCACCTCCATTGAACCAAAATCATAGAAGGATTTTCAATGCTTGTGTTTAGTTTTTCCGGCAGCTCCAATCTTTCTTGGTGCTTTTTAAGCTCGAACGACAAATAAGGCATATATAAAGCGGCTTCTTTTTCAGGAGTAGTCGTATCCGGTGAACGAAAAGGTCTTATCACTCGACCGACTTCACCGAAAAAACCCTATTCAAAAGTAAGCTCTACAGTTGATGACACTTCTCCTAAAATAATTTAGAATATAGGCTCCTTTTGCTCGAGATGCTAGCAGGTTTCAAAGTTTCAGAAGTCTGGGGTCTACAGATTACAAAACAAAAAAGCATGATAGCGTTTTATTGTAAAGGACAACTATCTAAAATTTCTCGGGGTGAAGTTTAATTGGCTGTTAGTACCTACCTATCCTATCCAAAAGAATCTTTATATGGGTCATTTCTTGGTCACTTTCCTGGAAAGCTACCACAGAAAAAACCTGCCCTGACGACCAATCCCCGGTAAAAAATTTTCGATACTTGTCCGTTAAACAAAACACACCCAAGAAGTGAAGTTAGATTAATCGTAATGAAATATACCAAAACATGATGACAATATAATACTGTAGGAAAAAATAATGGAAGATACGACAGATAATTATGGAAAGCAGGCCGCGCAGAACGCATTATATTAAATACCTAACCTAACCCTTAACCACTTCTACATATTAAATGTCTAATAAAAATATACATACACCATAGTTTTTCTCACTCAAAATAAGCAAATCATTAGCGATCCCAAGAGTTTCTGTAAGAACTCGCACAGCGTAATTCTTGATTGTGTTTCGTTTAACAGACAAGTACCAATTTATCAAGTACCAACTTTGTCCACAAAGTTGTACTATACTACCCATTGGCTTGGAAGCTTTGCTGCTTAACACTTCGGGGCCCAAAGCAGGTGCACGGTAGCCTGTGCCTGTCCTTGTGATTTGTATGATTGAATGCATGAAAAGGGTGCATAGTCTCCTCTGGCCCCCTCTCTCCATTCTCGCAACAACATCGTTTTTATTGATGTCTCCTGAATAATTACATTTATTTTCGTAAAATGGAAAATCATTATTTGTTTTAAGATTGGGATAAGATTGCATTTGCTTGTTATAATAAAATAGTTGCATATCATGATTCCGTCAAAAGGATTTTCAATTACTTCAGAGATTTTATTCAAATAGAGTTCTAGAAAAGACGGAGATTTTTCAGTAAAGACATAAACTTAATCTTATAAACACAGCAAACCAGCAATCCTTCTATAACTGACGTACACGTGCATTTATTTGAACACATCAACCGAATTTGAAAATATTCTTTTTAATAATAATACGGAATAATAATTCTCTTTCTTTTTACTCCTAGTTGACTCCATACTCTTCGAAAGAATTCACTTTTATCCAGTCAATCCCTTTTTTTCTTTTTTTAGCCTTGAAATAGGACTATTTTGAACACTACAGCTATTTCAAGATTTTGATAAAATACATTATGGGGAAAAAAGGAAGTGGGGAGATGGCTGACCTCCAATCACTTTCGACTCTTAAAAAAGGCAGGGGAACTTTCCATTTCCAATCGAGTGAGCTCCCTCCGAAGTTTATACGACTACCATTTTCATAAAAGTCTTTTATGTTAACAAAGAGCAACTAGCATAACTTACAGTCCATGCCCTGGGACTGGGGGAAAGGTTTTCAACTCCAGAGGCATGGCTATTTGACGTTTGAACTATTTCAAACAAAATGGCTATCTCAATCTGGATCCATGTGGGAGGGGGGAAGAGTGTCGGGGGCTAATTGCCCTCCAATCACTTTTGATTCTTAAAAAGGGAGCTAGAAGCTTCCATTTCCACTCGAATGAGTCTCCTCCAAAGTTTATGCGACCACTCCTTCCATAAAACTTTATATTTTAACAATGGGCAATTTGCACAACTTACAGCCCTTGCCCCGGGGTACGTCTTGGTTTTTTCAACCCTTGAGGCATAGTTATTTGGCCTTTGAATTATTTTGAACAAAAGGGCTATCTCAAAAGTTTAATCGGAGGAATTTGGGGGAAAAGGGTGTGGGGGGAGCTGGTTGCCCTCCACTCACTTTTGACTGTTAAAAATCTTAAATCAAGAGGAAGCTAGAACTTTTGATTTTCAATCGAATGAGCCTCCTTCAAAGTTTATACGACCATCCCTTCCATAAGAACCTTGTAGGTTAACAATGGGGAGTTTTTATAACTTAGAACCTTTGCCTCCAGGCTGTTGGGGGGGTGTCAACTCTGGAGACATAGTTATTTTACCTTTAGACTATTTTTAACAAAATGGCTAGCTCAAAATTTCGATCGGATGCATTTAGAAAAAAGAGTATGTAGGAAGCTAGTTGCCCTCGGTCACTTTCCACCCTTAAAACATGTAATACTTTTTAACAGGACAAAAAGCAAGTGAATTAGCCTTATCAAACAGTTCGTGATAACGAACTGTAAGTAAGGAGCGACCCGGCTCAATGGTAACCGAAACTCTAGAAAACGGGTTTTTGATACCAATAGATACATCAAAAGAATCAGATTTCAATGCTGATTTGAAATATATAATTTTCATCAAGTTTAATGTTACCCATCACGCGCCTGAGAAAATTTGGCTGATTTTCAAAAATAGGGGGAAAGACCCCCTAAAAGTTATGGAACTTTAATGAAAATCGCACCATCATATTCAGCGTATCATAGAACCCTACTATAGAGGTTTCAAGCTCCTATCTACAAAAATGTGGAATTTTGCATTTTTTGCCAGAAGAAAGATCACGGATGGGTGTTCATTTTTTTTTTTTTTTTTTTTTTTTTCCCAGGGGTGATCGTATCGACCCAATGGTCCTAGAATATCGTGAGAGGGTTCATTGAAACGGAAATTAAAAGTTCTAGTGCCCTTTTTAAGTGACCCAAAAAAAATGGAGGGCAACTAGGCCCCCTTCCACGCTAATTTTTTCCCAAAGTCATCCGATCAAAATTTTGAGATAGTCATTTTGTTCAGCATGGTCGAAAATATGGTAATTATGTCTTCTAGGATGATTTAATCCCCCGAAGTACCCGGGGGGAGGGCTAAAAGTTATGAACTTTACCCAATGTTAACATATAGTATTGGTTATTGGGAAGTATACAGACATTTTCAGGAGGGTTTTTTTCTGGTAGTGAGGGGGGGGTGGTTTGGGAGTTATGTTGGAGGATCTGCCCATGAAGGGATTTTTCATGGGGGAAGGGAAATTGCCATGAAGGGGGCGCCGGACTTGCCAGCATTATTTATTGGTTATTGGGAAGTATACAGACATTTTCAGGAAGGATTTTTTTTTCTGGAGGATGGGGCTGGAGGAGGGGGTTACTTGGGAATCTTTCTGTGGAGGTAGTTTTTTTGGCGCATGGGGCATTTCTATGAGTGGGATACCAGATTTCCAAATATTATTAAAAAAACGATCAGAAATTAAATTTTAAAAAAGCAAGTTTTTTTCAACTGAAAAGGAGAAGCAACATTTGAACCTTAAACGAACGGAAACTATGACGTATATGAGGGGGGTCTCCCCCCAGTCAAAACCTCGCGCTTTACGCTATAGTTTTTTTTAGTGCTTTCAAAAGAGCTATCAATTCTAATTAAACGGCCTGTGTGATTCAGGGGTTTGTGAATTAAATTTGTTTTTAACTTTTAACGTAAAGAGCGAGGTATTGACTAAGGGGAGAACCCCCTCATATACGTAATAACATATACGTAATACAAAAAACAATAAAAAAAACAAGCGATACGGCTCAATAGTGATCGAAACTTTTAAAAACGGAATTTTGATTTCAATAAATGTATCAAAAGAATGGGTTTATAATGCTGATTCTAAATATATAAATTTTATTAAGTTTAGTATTACTCATCAAAGGCTATGAGCCTGAGAAAATTTACCCGATTTTTTAAAGAGGGGGAAACATCCCCTACAAGTGAAAGAATTTTAATGAAAATCACACCGTCAGATTCAGCGTATCAGAAAACCCTATTACATAGGTTTCAAGCTCATATCTGAAAAAATCTGCAACTTTGTATTTTTTGCTAGAAGAAAAATATACGAATATAGAAGTTAGTTACGTAAGTTAATTTGTAAATTACGTCATAACCAAATTTAGAGACATCCATTTAGCAAAAGAAAAGCAAAATTGTTATGCAAATTTTGTTTACTTATTCAATGACGGTGAGCCAAAATAAAAGTTGCATTAACTAAAAAACGATCAGAAATTAAATAAAAAAAACAAGTTTTTTAAACTGAAAGTAAGGAGCGACATTAAAACTTAAAATGAACAGAAATTAGGCCGTATATGAAAGGGGCTGTCCCCTCCTCAACGCCTCGCTCTTTACGCTAAAGATTGACTTTGTCTCATAACTTTATTTTTTAAAACAATAAAAAACTTTAGCGTAAAGAGCGAAGCGTTGAGGAGGGGACAGCCCCTTTCATATACGGAATAATTTCTGTTCGTTTTGAGTTTTAATGTCGCTCCTTACTTTCAGTTTAAAAAACTCTTTTTTTTATTTAATTCTATTAAAAAGAAAGTGAAAGAGAACAGGAGTTGCATGTGATGCAAGAGTAATAAATATATCTTTCAAGAAACTACGGTTAAGCTACCGTAATGAAATACAATATGGAATCGTTTTCTCAGGAACCATGATTCGGCAAATTCTTTTCAGATCCGTTCTAGAAGATGGTACACACATATATTTTATTACATTCCTTTTCAGGGTGATTCTTTTTCCTTCGGCTTATACACTGAACAAAAAGATTGCGATATCCTTTTAACTTAGATTGTCAGTGGTTTAAAACATTCCCTTCTTATAAGTGCCAATTCTTTGATATTTACAGCTCGAATCAATATTGTGAAATGCCTTGCTATTTTGCTGAATAATTTTTAGTTGGTACTTCTCAATAAATAGTTCTAATTTCTTTCTGTATTGCATAAACACATTAAAACCCCATGCTTACAAT
This sequence comes from Artemia sp. Qi Xiang Cuo, assembly GCF_049724085.1. NCBI lineage: Eukaryota > Metazoa > Arthropoda > Branchiopoda > Anostraca > Artemiidae > Artemia > Artemia sp. Qi Xiang Cuo. The sequence goes on along the minus strand of NC_142797.1, from coordinate 44,678,509 downwards.
TAAACTTAAAACAATATGACAACACCTTTTTTACAATGAATTTCGCAAAAATGTTTCTAAGACTAAACAGCAATGTTAAAACGTAAAACGAGCTTAGATAAAGTTATACAAAATGTCAAAATATTCCAAAGAAAAATTACTATTATCGATTAAAATCGCAGCAATGAAAATGAGTAATCAAGTCAATTTGAAAAAAACAGAAATTAACACAATTAAGAGCGCCATATTTGTCACAATTAAAAGCGGGGTCACCAACCCATTAAACTTTCTAAAAGCTAGGGTGTCATTCGATCTTTGCTGGATACGATTTGTATTTTGAACAGTGTGTGTGTTTCCGAGCAAGTGCCACCTCAAATAAGAGTGGGCCTACCCACCCACCCACCCCACCCCCCAAACCACCTGAAAGGGTCATATTGTTTCCGCTTTACTGAAAACAATTTGCATTTCGAACAGCGTGTTTTTGGTTTGCCAAAACATCAAAACAAAAGGAAAACGCACAGTGCCAATTAACGTTACAGGAAGGGAAAAAGATTCCTCGAAGACTGAAATTCTTGAATTCAAATTTAATTGACTATTTTTACCTTTTTTCACTATTTCAATTGACTATTTTTTACTATAATTGACTATTTTAAAGCATATTTTTTGTCATTACCCTTTTTTTCAATTTTGTGGGAAATTGATACCTAAATAAAGCTTTTGAAACGAACATTGGAAATTTTTAAGGAACCTGTTCAATTTGTTGAAGTTATATTTGCAATTTTCTAGCTAATAAATGATTTACCAACTGATTTCTTATGCATTTCAAAAGAGTGTGTTTAAAAGAAAGAATGTACTGATGAAACCACCATTCATTTCAGCCTAATGAACTGGATTAAGTGTCAGAAATATAATTATGTGTAAAGAAAGAATTCCTGAAAATTTGAACAATTTTGATTTTTCAGTGCTATAATGATGAAAGAAAAACTGTTTTTAATTTATTCTATTTTCAGTAAAGCGTAAATGACATTTTAGTCTTTAAAAGGTTTAAGAGGGCGGTAGCCTAAGTCTTCTTTACCGTAGTTTCTTTTCGATTTAAGTTTGACTTGGTTATTCATTTTATTTCTTTGTTCTAACCTTGACTTACTATTTAACTTTATTTCTGTTTTTTTTTATGATTTAATAACGCTCTTTACTTACCTTTGAAAAATTCTTTTTTCGGAAAATGGTTTTCAAAACCAATTTTAGTAGGTTCTTACCTGATATAGCTTTACTATTGGCTAATCCTAGCAATGGGTTTAAATTTCTTTTACCTTTTCTGCTCAAGACTTAAACTGTTGTGGGTGTTTTAGTTTCAACTAAACATAAACAAAGACTCACATACCACAAGATCATAATAATATATAATTTTTTATTTTTACAAAGAATTCCGTTTGTAAATGAATTACTCATTTTGAATCTTAACGTACCTTCCTCTAATTTGACCTTCATCATCATGACCTCATAATTTGACCTTCCTCTAATTTGACCTCCTTAGAGGAAGGTCATTATCATGACCTTCCTCTAATTTGATTCATGGTGACCTTGCGAAATCTTCTCCCCTTACCATAAAAGGTTTTGAAGGTTGTTATTTTAGGGATGTTTGTAATTTCACTTAAATGCTGTAAGTTTACTGTGGATTGAATTAAAAAACTGCTTGAGAGTTGAAATTGTATGTTTGTTCATCCTATTTTGGAAATGTCAGTTATAGCCTCCTCGCTTAATAGCGACGATATTTTAGACTCTAGTATTTTTCTTTTTACAATAAAGCAAGACATGGACACCTTTTTATCTTGCAGGAAAGATGGAAAAAAGAGATGAGGTAATGATTGACCGGGCACTGTCTGTCAAAAAGGACGGAGCTTCCAGCGAATGCTGTCAAAGACCCTGTGATTTTAAAACCTTGGCTCAGTACTGCAGGGAGTCTCCTGATTTTTTCGATACAAAGGAAATACAGGAAAAGCTAGGTTTCACTAATTCGACAACGTCCACAGAGTCCTATTCTAACGTAAGTCTCCTGGATAACCATTCAATTTCCCGCGTCTGGGAATCATGAGCCGGAAGTCACGATATTTAGTCCTAAACTCTATTGATCTATGATTTGACACAATGAACTTCAAATTTTGAACATAGTTTTAAATCCATTCAAAAGAAAATTCATTATTTTCAACTTCAAACAAGTTTATCACAATATTATCGTGTCTAAAAACGTTGTTCAGTAAGTATTTTAATTTAAGACCATAGGTTTCGGCAAAGCATCAGCAGCTTCAACTTTTTTTACCATTTCAAATATCAGTACATTGAACTGAAGAGTTTAGGGAAAACTGCATTTCCGAGTAGTTCAAACCTATCTGTGAGTACAAAAACCTATCTGTGAACAACGTGCAACTTACATAATTTATGGTTGTCAGGCCCTGGGGCCCCGGGGACCCTGTTGACTCATGAAGCACACTTATTAGACCTTTGACTAGTTCAATGACTCTTTTAGACATATTATCCGACTTCACCAGGGAGGGGGACCGAGGGTGCCCAGAGGCAGAAAAGAAGATGGTAGGATACTACAACTTTCAATTTTCCATTGAATGAGCCTCCTGCCAAGTTTCTATGACCACGACTTCCATACGAAGTATGGAAAAAAAAAGAATTTATAATAAAGCATGGGGGCACATTACTCTTTACTAAGGCAATGCTAGGTACGTTACGCAATACTAGGTGCGCTGTCGCTTCTAAAATACTGCATGCAAAATTACTTTGTCAATACATTTTCTTGTATTCTCACTGACAGAAGGATTGGCAGAATAATCCTAATGATACTAATTGATTTATTTTAGTTACGAAGTATTTTCAACTTTCTAGCACCAGATTATTATTATCAATAAAAATAAATGCAGAATATAATAACAGCAACTATTTTACTCCCTCCATTAGATCGTTTTCTTGTAACTTTTCACATTTATATACTGCCTCTAAGTTTTCCTTAAAAAAAGTTTCTGCAAGTTTTAGAAGTTATTAGATATTGGCATATGTGTTGAATAATTCGTTTTCAAAAGCCATTATTTATTAGCTTTTCTGCATAAATCTAAAATCAAACATTCTGAACAGTAGGCTAAACTAAGCATTTAAACTGCTACACAGACTGAAATGAAACGATGCTCAATTGTGTCATTTGTTGATGTAAGGTAAAATTCTAAACGTGATTTCCCACCTGGGCTACTCTTTTAAGAAAGCTTTTGGTGAGAGGCACAGCTCATCTGCATCCTTGGCTATTTACTTTTATGAATAGAACATAACCTGTCAAAAAGTAGATATTACATTCAGTTAATCTGAAGGCAAATTTTAAGCATGAGAAGTACTCTAAATGGATGGAATCCAATCACTATTTATTCGCTATTTTGTTTATAGGCACTAGCAACGACAGAGACAACAACGAAAAATGTAAAATCCGGCGATGTCCATGTAGAAATGCAACATTTGAATCACACAAATTCCTTCCTTAACTGGCAGTTTGGAGGACAAATACTTTTCAAAGATACGCCCGATTGGTTGCAAGACTAAGTGAATACATGATTTCCATCAAAATCAAAAAATTTGCCGCTATCTAATCTTTATACGCCATAAATTATAATGTAACGCATTGTATGTACTATCATTAAACATGCACAATTTCTAGAAATTGAGTTCTTTAGTCAGTGACGTATTCTCATAGGGCTTCATATTCATGCAAATTTATCTTTAAAATTTGTATTATTTATTCTAAGCTTCACATAAACCAAGTTTAGAAAGCAATTTGATGCTATTCGATCAAAAGAAGACACATACGAATTCCGTTTATTCTACCTAGTCATATTAAGAATTTGGGTCTTGGGACATCATTGTCACTGGAAGTGAGAACTATGAATTTAAACTCAGTTTTGAAATTATAATCCACGTTACGTTCATTAATGAACATTTGAGGTTACTGAATATTTATTAGCGAAATCGGAATAAAACTACATCGAATCTACTCAAAATTTCGAGTAGTACTAAATTGCTATTATGTATTTACAGAATATACAGAAGCAGAATTTTTTCTCATTAGCGCTATTTAACTTTGGAATATACATACACAAATTTAATTTGATATAAATGAAAATTCGAAAGCCAAGCTGCTAAATATTTTTGTTTCAAATCTTGAACTAAATACTTTATATCACGTTCCTCGGGGTTTTTCGGTCGGGGATGATGGACAATGACAGTCAAGGAGAGCTGAAATACCTCTATTATTTGTTTTAATCCACGTTATTTACCTTGGCCATTGTTATTTTCGTTCGTATTGGGCCTTATTTCTCAATTTGCAGCAATAGTCTTCATTAGCTATTTACTTCAGTCAGAAAAACTTGCTTTTTAAAATGAATTTTTTGTCCCTTTTAGTTTTCTCACATATACACAATAAACCTTACAAAAGGATCTTTTTCTTACTTAGGCAATGAAACTATACAATTCAAGATGAATTTTTCGTTCAGATAGGGCATTAAACATAGGTTATAATTCAAACGTCTCTAATACTTTACCCCGAAATTTGTGAAAGTTTGTCGCATAGACAACAGTTCCAAAGTAAAAATTATCATGGGTATATTTGAGAAATTGCAGATTACAATTTCGAACATTTATGACACACTGTCTTAGAGTAATATTGCAAGATACGATTTTCCAGGGCCGTATCCAGGATTTTTGTTCGAGGGCAGAGGGAGAATAATTTTTTTTTTGGGGGGGGGAGGGGGGTCACATAAAAAATCTTTAAAAAACGCATCAAAATTTTATTTATACACATTTTTGTTGTGTTTTTACGAGTTGGAAAAACATTCTGGGGGAGGGGTCAAACGCTCTACACCCTCCCTGGATTTTGCTTTATGATATTTACTCACTTTTTTTTAGTATCAGGGAAATTTGCTCAAAAAGCACCACTTATATGTATTGCTGCATTCCTTGCACAGAAGGTCAAATTCTGCTCTTAGGCCTACAAGGTAAAGTCCTTTATCGGACATAGACATATGCAGGCGGATGTGAGGAAATTTGTAAAAGTGGCAAAAACAGGCATAGTTTATAAAAACGGCGAAGGAAAAAAAAATTGGTTCCTAAACGTACATCATCTGTCCCTTATTTAAACAATCGCTTTTGAGACAAACTTTCTTCTATAATATAAAGAAAGTAGTAGAGCCAGGTGAACAAAATTTTCTGGAATTAGCTTTAATGTCAGTTCCTGAAAATCTCTGGAAGTTTCATTTACCTAGTACAACTGCTTTCTTTAAAAAAATTCAAAAAAAGCTTGTCCGGAAAGCAATTTGCTTACCATATACATCCGCAAAGGGATTCATTTTGAGTACGTAATGCTTTTATCCATTTTATCAGAAAACATTTTTCTTCAGATATATCCAATTATTCATGCGACAAAAATGATTATTATATTTAGACACAGGTTTAAACGGGGAATCAAGCGGACTTATTCTTCTTGGCTATCTATCTATCTACCTTTACCATCCTATACCAACCCCCACAAAGAGTCATTTCTACATATATACTATCACTAAAATAAAAAGAACTTATGAAATTTAATTAAATGCGAAAAAACGTGAAGTTTGTTGAAGTTCTCACATGTTCAACAACCTTTGAAGGGGGAAAAGGTGGCGATACATTCCTTACAACATTGAAAAGCAGCTTGAGGAGTATTGGCTGGCGCAAGCATAGAAGGACAAATTATAGAACAATTCATAAAAGAAGCTTGAAATTTCGGAAAGAGGCACGATTTAAAGGAGGGTGGATTTTATATCCACCCGTGGCAAGAAAAAAGATTGACACAAAATAATAGCACATGATAATAACCAACATGACAAAACATAGTACATAACAATAACAATGAAAAACATACAATTACTGAACAAAACAAACATAATAAAGCCCATAATACCATAAAACTAACTCACATAATTACACAAAATGTCGCACGCATGATAGATAGATACTGATATATATACTGATTTATAGCAGCTAGATAGATAGATACTGATTTATAGCAGCTTTTAGATAGTTTTCAATCAATTGACTAACTCAGAATTATCATTAACTAATATTTTGGCCCTGTTGGGCCAAAATTCTTATATTGTGGTAGAAAACGGCACTTTGCTTTGGCGTGATCCTTTTTCTTGACTTAAAAAGGGCTGTAGGACTATTGAGGTCCATTAAAGTGATTATCTATAACCTTCTATTTATAAAAATCATCACCGGGAAAAAAGGAGATATGCCAGCTACACTACCGAATGCTAAAATCCGATTTTCCTTGATTTTCAAGACGTTTAACTGTGAACTTCTAGTTAAGAATGTCAAACCCTGGCAAATTGATTCGTAAAGAAAAAAAATTAAAGAATACGGCACTGTTTTTAGAGTATCTACCGGCTGTTCTGATCTCCGTTTCATGGCTCTTCAGTCAAAAAGAGAATGACGGGGAAAATTGTTTTGTGGCAAAACGGCACTTTGCTGCGGCACCTCTTTTTTTAACTCAAAAAGAGCACTGTATATTAAGATTTCTGATCAAATGATGTTCAAGTACAATAGGTTTTCAGTTTAGGGTTTTTTATAATGGTGGGATAAATGGTGTATTTCTTAGGCTACTTGGATTTGTCTTTATTTTCGAGGGGTTTCCAATTCCTTTTGAAATTCTTAAAAATCTGTTTCGCTGATTACAAATAATTATACTGTTAAATATGAATAATAACTAGCATTTCTGAATCAAGGTCCACTGAACAATTTTTCTCCCTAGACAGCTCCTTAGAAAACGTACTTTGACGACTTCGCTTACATGGGTCGTAGTTCGCTCTTTACTAGGTTGCAGCTACTGCTGTAACTAAGAAAACGGCTCAATTATCCAGCAATACAAATCATAATGTACAGCTATGTACGTCAAATTTTTACTCGATATGCTACTTATGAGAAGCGTAATTGTGCCTCATAAGCTCTAGAAAACAAATAATTCAGGCTAAGTGGGTCACAGAAGGTGCGTGACCGTCATGATTTTCAGATAGCCTTGCTTTTTACCCTTAAAAAAACACAGTATAATGAATAAATTAGAACCTAAATGTTCGACCGCTTAGTGCCCGAAGTCCTTCTTTATCGAACATTATTTATATGTTAAAATCCAAAAGAAGTTTTATTTATAAAAAAAAAAGAATAAAAGTTCTGGACTCATTATCTTCGAGTTTAATTACTTTCTTTTTCTCTAGTTTAAACACTGTATATAGATAATATAACAGTAAGATCACGGCTGATGATTCTGGCACTTTATTCTCGGTGCGTACAAATAGCTCCTCCCATTTACTCTGACATTAGCGGGCCAGTATGTATCTGTCAGTCACTGAAAAATGGTGCGAATTTGTATTATTCGTAATTGCGAAAGCGGAAAGAAACTTGGTGAGCCGAATTTTTTTGCGAACACGTGCACATTACGAAGTAAGATTTAATAATCAGGAAATCGAGAGACATACCTATCAAGCAAAATAAACTAGCAAGTATTTATTTTAGTTTTAGTAGATTAAATATTTTATTATCTCTCTTTTTAACAAAGGGGCCAAATTTTTAAAACTTGTTGTTTGATTATCTCCTTAATGAGCTCATCAGTACTACAGACAACAAAAATCAAACCAATATCAATAAATATATGTGAAAAAAGGAAGTGACTATATTTAATTTAGCTGCAAGTCTGCATTCATGTCCACCACGTAATTTTCATTTGAGAAAAAACTGATAAAACTTTGGAACTGAAATATCAATGCGAAGCGCCAAATTTCAGAATCAAATGTCATTACTTTGTGGCATTGTTCAAATAAAACTTATTTTTAACTTGATCATCGTTGTAATTTCATTCTTTGTTTTTCTTTCCATTCTTAAACCAATGTTATATTTACCTTTTGCATTATTACAGCCCACTGTATATACATTTATATAAATTTATATGCAGTGTTACAGCCATACCAATTATTCTCCTTTCCTTTTTTATTCTTTAATAATTTCTGATGGTTTTGAGTTTGAGTTATTGTAGGCTTCTATTTCTTCTGATCCTAAGTTTAATATGGCCTATAAACTTATATATATATATATATATCAAGGCCGTATCCAGGGGGGGACCCCGTTTGAACCCCCCCCCCCCCGAAATTTTTGACCGACTCGAAAATAAGTCGAAGATTAGTAAAACCTAGGTAAAAATCAGTAAAATTAGTCGAAAACTGAGTCAAAAATTAGTAACCCCCCCCCCCCCCCAAAAAAGTAAAAAAATTTTTAAACCCCCCTGAACAAAAATCCTGGATACGGCCCTGATATATATATATATATATATATATATATATATATATATATATATATATATATATATATATATATATATATATATATATATATATATATATATATATATATATATATATATATATATATATATATTTATACTACGGAAATTATTCCGTAGATATATATCTACGGAATACAACCTGGATCTTTGACAACCTGGATACACTTACACTCTTTTGATTTATTTAAATTGTAAGAGCAAAAGTAGTTATAGTAATGGCATCGAAAGTTTCAAATTAATACCCCCAGTCGTTCTCAATATATTGCTGAGGTGTCTTATTGGCAACCAAACACACAGGCCCTTTTCCGTAGATATATATATATATATATATATATTCCGTATTTCCGTAGATATATATATATATATATTCCAGATATATATATATCTGGAAATCAACTATGCTGAACAAAATGGTTATCTCAAAATTTTGATTGGATGTGTTTGGGGAACTGGTGGGTGTGGAAGGGGTGTTAGTTGCCTTCCAATCACTTTTGACCCTTAAAAAGGGCACTAGAACCCTCGATTTCCAATCGAATGAGCCCCCTTTGAAGTTTCTACCCCTTCCATATGAAGTGCCTCTGGGAAAAAAATAATAATAAAACATAGGAGCAGTATGGCCTTTACTATAGGCAACGCTATAGCGTTGCCTCTGATTAGATTGACTTTCTCGTGTTTTTTTGCGTCTTTTAATGATTTTTGCGTGTTTTAACAATCTTACCTTTCTTATCATTTGCTCTGCTTTTGTAACATAGTGAGTAATACATATATATATATACATATATATATATATATATATATATATATATATATATATATATATATATATATATATATATATATATATATATATATATATATATATATATATATATATATATATATATATATATATATATATATATATATATATATATATATATATATATATATATATATATATATATATATATATATATATATATATATGTGTGTGTGTGTGCGTATATATTTGAATTGCATTTTAGGATCCAAATTTGCAGCTTTAAAATGTATGTGAGTAATTGTTGCATAATTTTATTCTTCTTTTTCTTCGACAGCTTTGTTTAAACAGAAGGGAAAACTGTATAAAAGTAAATTTCAGTTAACTGAAGGAGGGGTACTTTCTCCCTCCACTTGGATCTGTGACTACACAAACCAATGTTGACTGATTAGGCAATCAAAGGATAAGATTTAAGAGTCGAGAAAGTCTGGTTTTGTATTTCTGTTTACATATATAAATTTAACCCTTTTAATCTACCAAATTTTTTCTAAACAAGGGTCACTCTTTATTTACTTTTCGTTACCATGAACAGTTTAATAATTAAGTTTCTCTTCAGAAAAACCTGAGTCAGACTAGCCAAATAAAAGCAAGTTATATTATTGAGACAATCCTTACCGTGAAAACGATTTTGTTTCAAGTTTGTTTCAGAGACCTAAGCCAAGCTAAGCTCGTTTTTTTGTTTTACCCGTAACCCAACTGATAAATTTGAAATAAAGATAATCCTGGAATGCACCTCAAATAGACACACATTGCATCCAAAACAATCCTGAGGTTTCACAATTATCAGAAAAATTATTGAGAATATTTTTTTTTTTCTTCGTTTTCCATGACCCAAAAGACAATAGCCAAAAATATACTTCCCAATCCAGTCACTTTACTTTAGAATCTGAAGTTTAAATAAAGAAAAGCTGATCTGCATTTCAAAAAAGAAAGAAAAATGGTATAAATCTGCAGGACTGCATTTAATCAATAAACCTAACCTGTAGAAACAGTATTTAGAGATCAAGAAACAAAATTTTTTAAGACAAGAAAACACTCCTATAATAAAAGAAAAAGAACACTGGTTGATTGGTCAATGCCTTTTACCAGTTATTACGTTTTGACCTAGCATATGAAGTGAGGTTAAGAACTGCTAGCTTGAGCTTCTTGTCCAGCTCCACTTATCATGAAAAAGACGACGACAGGTATAATATACATCCACTGAAAGGAAAAAAAATTGTGAGGAATGAAACAGCATATTCAAAAAACAAGAAAATCTTACAAACTTTTTACTTATTAAAAGAGCAGAAGTAATGAGATTGAGTATATAAGAAAACAAAAGACAAATACAGGGTTCAAAGTAGAAAGTCACTTCAACCGTCAAGGATTGTTATCATAAATAAAAATACTTATTGGGTATGGTGACATTATCTATTGTGTTTCTTTATACCTTAATTTTCACGAAAAAGCGTTTCAGGCGTGAGAAAAGTGACACCAATTTAGGGGAGGGGCACTCTCCCTCCCCAAATTTTTCTGTTGCTCCCTAGGTTTCAAAATATAACTTCTTTTGAAAAACACTCCTTTTTGGTATTTTCATTGGGAAACATAAAAAAAAAGCAAAATACCAACCCCACCCACCCTAGATGTTGAAAAATGAATTTCTCCAACATTTTCGGGAATTAGTGTCACTGTGCAGGCTTTTACAATTTTCAATAAAGAAGATTTACAAAATGCACTTATTAGTTTATCTGCTGCCCTGTAAAATTCACGCGGTGTAACATATCGCCTTTTGAGTTATCACGACCAAAGTGTAGAGTTTATCAAAGACTCCCTTCCAAAAACTGTATTACATTAGTTCAATTTTTTGGGAAGGCTTTAATAGTAGTTTAGTTTTCTAAGTAAACTAGTCTCAATGAGTGCCTCAAAACAATGAAAGTGGAGACTCGTTGAGCCAATTTCTTAGGAACTTAGCAAAATACTCTTAGCTTAAGTTCATACACCAATAGCGAAAACAAAGCTATACTATCTATGATGCAAATAGGTCTAATCCCTAACCAACATCTATATTAAATTTATTTTATAATTCAACCAGAATCCTTTTGTCCTCTCTCTGCCACGTTCCACTTGTTCAATTCAACAAATTTTCCTTAACAAAACTTTCTGAATGATCTCAACCTGCGGAAATTACTCAGAAATCCAGAACTTCGTCTAAATACATAAAGGATTTAATCATTTCCAAGCTATTCAGATTAAGCGTCTTACAACAAGGGGAGAGAGAAGATTTTCTCAAGGCCAATAAATTAAAATGCTCGGAGAAAAAAGTCCAAATAACCCTGAATCAATTACAACACATAACAACCGTCTCCAGTTGACATAGACGGATCAAAAAGCACTATTAAACTTAAGAATGGCTATATTGCAAAGTAGCCATACAAAGTAAGAAAAAAAAGCCAAACGTAACTCAGCTGTTTAAGTTATACTACAGAAAAACTATCATCGGTGGACGTATCAAAAGACGATTTCTGAATTTTTTTTTTAAATTAAAACCCACGAAAAGAACTAAACAATTTTTTGATAATGAACTATATTTTAGAACATTCCTTTGAATGGATTACATCTTGGATACGTATCTTTCAAATGCTCTAAGTTCTTAGCCCTAAACTTGAACTTAGCTATACCGACCTGTTTTTATTAGCAAAAAAATAAAATATATTTTGTTTTTAAAAAGCAGGGTTTCAGTAAACTTGTATTATATAGATAAGGGCCTAGGCTTTTATTTCTATTAATAGAAAAATACTTTTCAAAAAAGGTTTTTAAAGAAAACTAAAGGTGGATATTAAAACCCAAAACGAACAGACGTTATCAAAGATGAAAAATTAAACCTAAAACGCACAGAAATTATCACCCAAGAGTTGACCTGACACCCCCTCAGACCCCCCCCCCTAAAGGCTAGAATGGCATTTGCAATGTAATGGAACCGATTTACGTTATGAAAAGTGAATTTATTTTGTCATAAATTAAAAAAAAATCATTTTCCCAATAAAAAATCAAAGAAAAGTAGGCCAAAACGAGCAAAAATACAATCATATAAAGAAATTACTGTCAACCAATAAACGAAACCTAAAGGGAAGAAGAATTAAAATAAATAATAGCGTTAAACATTACAGACAGTACCATGGTACCATGGATCAATAAATGGAACATAAAATGAACAGAAATAAAAATGAATAATTGAGCCAAACTTAAAACGAAAAGAAATTACCACAAAAGAAAGAGGAGGAGTACCGCCTGTCTAAATGAGGCTATAGCCTCATTTGCGCTTTACTGAAAATGATTTGTATTTCGAACAGTCTGTTTGTTTTTTTTTGTTTTTTTTTGTCATAAAATCAACAACGGCTAAAAAAATGAAATCACAATACTAATCAAGGTATAGAATTAAGAGCTACATAAAGAAAGAATGGGACTACTCGTAAAAGACCCTCTAAAAGGCTAGAGTCCATTGAACACTCCTGAGAACGATATGTCTTTTGATTTTTTTTACTATGATTATCAAAAACATCAACATCAACAAAAAAAACACATCAACATCAACAAAACGAAGTAAAACGCAATACTAGTCGAGGTTATGGGAAAGAAAACAATATTTCTTAGAATAATTTCAGTTACAACTATCAATTTGATTTCACTATTTCAAAACGATAATTTTTTTGCCAAAACATTTTCTTTAGATACCATAATTAAACAGTGTGGACAGCTGGTCCCAAAATAAAACTTTTGGAACAAATATTAGAAATTTTTGAGGCAATATGTTGAGTTAGTTCAAGGAATATTGTGAATCAGCAAATCAACAAATGATTCATCAGTCAACTTTCTATACATTTGAAAGGAATATATATCGAAAGAAGAAAGTACTGATGAAAATTTACAACACATATTTAAAAAATAGTTCCTCGATGTGTGATCAATTTTTGATTTTTCGATGTAATCAAACAGTTCGTGGTAACGAACTGTAAGTAAGGTGCGACCCGGCTCAATAATAACCGAAACTAAAAAAAACGGGATTTTGATACCAATAGATACAGCAAAATAATCAAATTTTAATGCTGATTTCCAATATATAAGTTTCATCAAGTTTAATGTTACCCATCAAAAGTTACGCGCCTGAGAAAATTTGGCTTGATTTTCGAAAAAAGGGGGAAAGACCCCCTACAAATTATAGAACCTTAATGAAAATCACACCATAATATTCAACGTATCAGAGAAACCCTACTGTAGAGGTTTCAAGCTCCTATCTAAAAAAATGTGGAATTTTCCATTTTTTGCCATAAGAAAGATCACGGATTTTTTTTTTTTTTTTTTTTTTCAGGGGTAATCGTATTGACCCAGTGGTCCTAGAATATCGTAGGAGGGCTCATTGGAACGGAAATTAAAAGTTCTAGTGCTTTTTTTAAGTAACCAAAAAAATGGAGGGCAACTAGGCGCCCTCCCACGCTCATTTTTTTCTCAAAGTCACCCAATTAAAATTTCGAGATAGACCTTTTGTTCGACACAGTCGAAAATTTAATAACTATGTCTTTTAGGATGACTTAATCCCCACAGTTCCCAGGGGAAGGGGTGCAAGTTATGAACTTTGCCCATTGCATACACCTTGTATTGGTTATTGGGAAAAATACAGACATTTCCCGAAAGGATTTTTTTCTGGTGGGGGGGGAGGCTGGAGGAGGGGGGCACTCGGGAGAATTTTTCCGTGGAGGATGTTTCTTTGGGGTAAGGGACATTTCTATGAAGGGGGCGCCGGGTTTCCAAGCATTATTTAAAAAACGATCAGAAATTAAATTTAAAAAAAACAAGTTTTTTCAACTGAAAGTAAGAAGCAACATTGGAACTTAAAAAGAACAGAAATTATTACGTATATGAGGGGATTCTCCCCCAGTCAATACCTCGCTCTTTGCGCTACAGTTTTTTTTGTGCTTTCAAAAGAGCTATCTATTCTAATTAAACTGCTTTTTTTATTCTGGTTTTTTGTAATAAAAAAAAATATAAATTTTAAATTAAATAGCGTGTTATTGAACACGAGGATAGCCCCCTTAAATGCGTAATAACATATAAGTAATAAAAAAAAAATAAAAGAAACACAAGCGATATGACTCAGTAGTAATCGAAACTTTTAAAAAAGGAATTGAGATGTCAATAAATGTATCAAAATAATGGGCTTATAATGCTGCTTCTAAATATATAAATCCAATTAAGTTTAGTATTACTCATCATCGGCTACGAGCCTGAGAAAATTTACCAGATTTTTGAAAGAGGGGGAAACGCCCTCTACAAGTGAAATAATTTTAATGAAAATCACGCCGTCAGATTCAGCGTATGAGAAAACCCTATTACATAGGTTTCTAGCTCATATCTGCAAAGATCTGTAACTTTGTATTTTTTGCCAGGAGAAAAATATACGAATATAGAAGTTCGTTACGTAAGTTAATTTGTAAATTACGTCAGAACCAAATTTAGAGACAGCCATTTAGCAAAAGAAAAGTAAAATTTTTACGAAAATTTTGTTTACTTATTCAATGACGATGAGCCAAAATAAAAGCTGCATTAACTAAAAAACGATCAGAAATTAAATAAAAAAAACATTTTTTAAACTGAAAGTAAGGAGCGCCATTAAAACTTAAAACGAACAGAAATTATTCCGTGTATGAAAGGGGCTGTCCCCTCCTCAACGCCTTGCTCTTTACGCTAAAGTTTGACTCTGTCTCACAACTTTGTTTTTTAAAACAATAAAAAACATTAGCGTAAAGAGCGAGGCGTTGAGGAGGGGACAGTCCCTTTCATATACGGAATAATTTCTGTTCGTTTTAAGTTTTAATGTCGCTCCTTACTTTCAGTTTAAAAAACTTGTTTTTTTTAAATTTAATCATGGTAAAAGACAAATCGTTTTAAAATATATTTTTTTTTCAAACAAGAACAAATAAAACTCGAGCTCTTAGAGAATTTAAGAGGGTGGTGGTCCTACCTCCATTTGTGTTAATTTCTGCTCCTTTCTAGCTTAACTTTATTATCTATTCAAATTTTTGTTTATTTACCATTCATTTATTCATGTACAGTAGGCTACTATCTGTCATATTGAAGTTTAAACTTCTTTTATTCATTCATAACAATCTTTGTTCGTTTTATTTTTACTTATTATATGATCCTATCTCTGTTCGTTTTTTATTTCAATATTTCTCTTTATATTTCTCTGGAAAACATTTCTTTGTTTTGAAACATTCCTTGAATTAATTTTGTGGCGGAGCACTAATTCTGCTTTCACAGCTGTTTTTTTTTCTTCTCGTGATCAGCGGTCTGTAGCTCTGGGGAAAATGAAACAGGGCACAAAACCTCTGATTTATTTTGCAAAAACTTCCAACAGTTTTCCAGAAAAAACCTGTTTTTTCTACATGTTATAAATGATGTCAAAACAAACCATTCTAGCTAAGAAAGTAAACTTTTCGGGTCACACTATGTCGTACTCCTTCAGAACATTAGATTATCTCTCTGAGAACCAAAGAAAAAACATATTCTGAATAAGTCAATCTCAAATGCCAAAATCTACTTTTTTTTTGGGTAGATTTATGAATTTTTGTATTTTGATGACCCTTGTATTCTAATTGGATAAGAACTATGAAAAATGCGCTCTTTTTACACCAATTCGGGACAAATCCTTTTCACGCGAAATCAGTACTTTGTTAATTTTTCACAGAGTAAGGACGTAGCTTGTTTTGCACAAAGTCAGTCCCCAACCTGGACTTAGCTAATTTTTTACCCGCGTCACCATAATCCTACAGCTTGATCTTAACTTCTTTCCGAACCAAGCCAGGACGGAGCTTTTTCTTGCACCAAATCTGTCCACAGCTTGACTAAAGCTCGTTTTCACACCTTATTTTTGTACTGAGTCAGGAGTTAGCTAATTGTTAGACCAAGTAATAACAAAGATCAATTGTAGATTACGGTTATCTGCATACGTGTGGTACACGTATCTGCATACAGTGTAGATTACGGTAGATTACGGGTTCCCAGACTACAAAAGAGGATCTAGAACCAGGCTAGTAGGTAAGGTAGTAGCACAAACAGAGACCAACAACTGCCAAAGGTATTTTGCTGAGGAACTGACCAGCTTCTTAGATCCCTCTTGATAATGTTTCGAATGGTATGTACCTGGGCAACTAAACCCAGGCGATACCCCTTTGAGTGATAACCCATCCAAATCATATACTTTTTATTTTTTGAGAAAGTTCTAAAGAATATATAAAAAACATTAATAAAAATGGTTAAACAACTAGCAGCATAGCAGGTATTTTTGATGCATCCGGTAGCATCAAATGCGTTAAACAATCCACACAGGTTATTATTTCGGAGTACTCCACTCACTTTGCTCACTTGCCTAACATAAGTAAACACCGATACAGTTTTGTTCTTAGACTTCGTTTCTCTGTCTAACTACCTGAGAATTCCGTTGGTACCTTATCTTAGAATACGACTTGACAGTCATTTAAAGTTTATTTTTGATAAACAGCAAAACAAAGTTAAGCATTGGGGAAGTAATCTGTGACCAATCAACTGACTGATTTTGACAAAATATTGGATTTTTTTTTTCTTTTTATAAAAGGTAGTTTTACAGTCTCTTTTTATTTGATTACGACAATGTATCAAACAATAAATATGAGAGTTGCTTATAGTTTATAACTAAAGCAAAAGAAAGTTTAAGCCTTATAAAGTGCAAGTTGAAACATAAATGTCGTAATAACAAAGGTGTTATTCTAAACACAGAAGAAAAAAAAGTCGATTTCTTTCCATTACTCTTATTCTCTTTATTTATAAGTTAATAGGCAGCACAGTAACTTCTTTTATGCCTCTCAAAGCATTGCAAAAAATGGAATAATTTCTTTATAATTTTACAGCAGTTACAACTTACACACGGGTACATCATTTTTAACTAAACATTTTCTAATCACACGAGCAATATCCAATTAACATTCTCGAAAGCGAAGTTGTTATCAACACAATTTTCCATGTTTTTGTGTAGATAATAGTTTTTTGTCTAATAGTTTTTGTGTAGCTTATCATATATGATCAAAATTATAAATACAAGTAAAGTAGATGGACGGCATTCAGTTGATGTTGCTGAAGTGTCCACTTTTTTTAGTTTTATGTGACTAGAATTAATTAAATTATAGATAGTTTTATGTTCTAGTTTTTTTTTCTTGAGCAAACTCGATTTTGGCAGATGTCGCTTCCTAGTCAATACTTTTCATCTCATTTTCACTGTTAAGAATTAAATGCGAATCTTTTTTTGATTATTTCATCTTTTCAGTGCTAATTTTTTTCTGTAAAATCCCTAAATTTAGCTCTGAAGACTAGCCTGATTCATTAAGCATCCAATAATAACAATTCCTGACATCTACATTTGTCCCAACTTACATATTTAGCGAAAAATCCACGGTTATCCTTTCCTTCTCCTTGCTGCTTGGCAATCTTTTCCTGTTCCATCCTTTGAATAAACGATGATGTGTCCGGTCTATAAGAAATGAATTCATGCATTAATGACGCCGGGCAATCATTTAAGAAAGCCTAAAACCTATTGCCTCCAAGTTTGGTGATCTCACTTGATCCAACTCACAAGAATAAGCAAAGGAAATTAAGATTTAATATGGAAATCAGATTAGGGACCAAAAGGAAACTTCTGAGATAGGATATATTCACATATAATATTCACGAGTTTCAGAATCCTTACTAGAAAATGCGACACCTACCTCTTACAAAGAGGAAATCGAATGGCTTTAGTTATCAGTGAAGATGATTGACAGTGAGCAATAATGAGAACTTCATAGTACCCAAAATGAAAGAATTCTTTTATTTTATGAGCTTTGATTGATGATTATATTTGTTTGATGAAATAATTCTTTTAATGTTTCTTCATTGATTGGTTACGTTTTCCACGCATGTTTTTTCATTAATGAAAAATAAGAGAGGCCAGCTGGAAATCAATAATAATAAATAATGGAAATGAATATTAGTTTCAGTACCTCTAGGTCCAATAATAGTCGACATACCAAATTGGTGCACTACATACCAAAATCAGAGCCTCATTATTGAGCTACAAACTCTAGCTCACACATGTAATTTCCTTGTTCAAATCATTCAAATAAAGCACTGTTGCAGGATAACATTTTCGGTCATCCTGTCAAAAAGACGTTGATGTACATGTTTGGCAAGTATACAAATCGAGAACTGAAAAAAAAATCGCTCTTTCCAAAGATAATCTAACATAGAAGTCGTGTGTTGGAACTCGTATGGACAATGCTCTATCAATGAAGGGATGTATTAAAGGAACTGTATCCCACACGATAATAGCAAACCCAAACCTCATTCGTACAAATGACCTTTTAAATACAGGTAGTTGTTTCAAAAACATTGCAAGAAGATTTAAACCCTGTGTTGCACCAGATAGTTGAAACAGTAAACTATACTAAAATTAGGCCATCTAAATCAAGATTACTTGAAAAAATATAAAAAAAAAAACTGATTAGAATTATGTTAGAGTACTATTACACGTCGAAGTTCAAAGGCTATCGAAAGTACATTGTGTCCATGAATTACATAGAGTTAAAATAATCTCTTTTTTTTACCAGAAAATGGAACGAAAATTCTGCAAGTACCTTCGTTGTGAATGTTAGATGGCCAAGCTAGGATACTTAAGATATATTCAATGGTCTAAATAATATGAGATTGCTAGGATGCAAGGTAGGGATGAAAATACCCCGAACTTCAACTGATAAATCAGTTGTGATTAAAAGGAAGCCTAGGGCGGTGTCTCAAATATTAGCAAATTCTTCTTTCACACGGAGCGTTGTGTCAAGACACAACATTCAACCACCAAATTCAAACTGAATTCAAACTGAAAAAATTCTGAATACTGATGATAGTTTCGTATATATATATATATATATATATATATATATATATATATATATATATATATATATATATATATATATATATATATATATATATATATATATATATATATATATATATATATATATATATATATATATATATATATATATATATATATATATATATATATATATATATATATATATATATATATATATATATATATATATATATATATATATATATATATATATATATATATATATATATATATATATATATATAAAAATATATATATATATATATATATATATATATATACTGCTACAATAATAGAAACTATTCAATTTATACAATGGTCATTTTCCGACAAGCTCTTACTAGCCAAAAAAAACAACAACAAAAAAAACACCCATACAAAACCTCGAACTCTCCGCGATACTATACTCTGCAAGGAACTCAGCTTTCTTTCCCTTTCACGTTTACATCCCGTTGCAGCCTTTTGATTTTTAGTTTCATCTTAATGTTCTTCACATTTGAAGTTCCTTGACAAGCGCACTTTGCTGTCATTGGCTGAAATTTAGTCTTAATTGTTGGTAAGCTAACCAAACTGAACTTTGGCTACGCCTAGTCTTACGACTTTGAGAAACCAGGGAAAGAATATTTTAATGCAGTTATAAATTATTAGTAGTGGTAGAAGAATTTTGGACCCTATTCTCTTGACTTTTATTGAGTTAGGTTGTCGTCGTCGTTGAATTTACTTATCTCCTAGCATAGACGAGCATTCAAATATACCACGCTCCCAATACCCCTAAAAGACCTCATGAATCCCCATTTTAAGAGAGAAATCTCTAAAGCTGAAACTCTGCACGAAACCGGTTCAAAACCAACCCGGTAAGAATAAAATTGGCCTCCGTGTTTTTTACAATTATTCCATGCTAAGAGTGTTTCCACTGTTCGCAACAATCCTAATGACAATTGAAACAAAATTAGACTAAAACCTTGAATAGAAACAGTGGTGACAGCCTTCTTGCGGTGGGCCCGAGATTGGTAGGCACAAACAGGGGCCTCATACAGCTAAGTTCCACCAATGTCCAGCAACTGGCCGTCGTGTCCAGTGTTAAACCATGAAACAAAGTATTTTGCAGAATACGCTGCCGATAAAGGATGGAATGCAATCCCTTTGGCACATAAGGTGCCAATCGTGAAGCAAGAACAATTCACTTGAGGAGCAATTCAAGGTGGGAAAGGGAAGTTCTTACATTGTACCGATTCTGAGGATCAAGTGTCACGTGTCGAAGATGGCTGGCGAAGGGTGGATGACCTCCCCGTATCTCTTTTGAGGGGCAACTCTTGCCTACCCAAATCGGCCCTAAGCTGGTGGGTCGGGCTCAAGGGACAGGGAAAAACACTGATGGATACTTTGACATTATCAAGAACGGCTCTTCTGAAAAGGGTACAAAAAAGAGCTAGGCAAGCCTTATTTCAAAATAACATACCCGGAAAAGCATCAATAGCCCAGCAGCTATTGAGGGTATATTTTTGGGGGATGGGGGGCGCAAAGGCAACAGACCTTTGTGGCCAGGTCCTCAATTTAGTTTTATGAGTCAGTCCATAATATTGATAATCCTTAATTGTCATGAATACTAACAGAAAGCACAGAGTGACAAAGTAATTCAAAAAATTCTAAGCGTTAATAATTCGATGGTACAAAACTAAGAACAAGAAAGTGATATAAGAATAGTTTTTGGGTTAAAATTGGACAAAAAGGATCCAAGAACGCGCAAAATGTCACCGAGATTGCATAAAAAACAATCGTGAATGCGGCTTTTGTCACACATTATTTTTTCCGTGATTCCATTATTGGAAGTCAAGAGTAACAACTTTGGAGTCAAAATTTTTGTAAAAACAGGTTACACAGAAATACAAATTATTGCCGTGGCCGCAAATCGTGTATCCTAGATTGCAAAAATTGGAGCCGAAATTACAGGAATTGTCACCGAAAAAGACGGGTTTGAGTTTCCAGGTAACTATAACCTTTTAGAATATGATGAGACTAGGGCTGAGTTTTAAGTTACCATACGGTCCAACCCATCTAGGGAGAAAGAGGCTTGCTCCTTCATCCTCCTCTAGATCTGCCATTGTATTTGATTGATCTAAATTATTTGCAGTATTGCTTGATTTATAGTTTTACTAAGATAATTGAAAAATTCAAAGGAAACAAATTTTCCAAATTTGTCCAAACCGTTCGGCAATCACCGCGTTGTTTCACTTCTAACGGGAGTTGTCAAATCTTCTTTGAATAGTCAATGTAAAATCAAATTAAAATCAGAGGCAACACTATAGCGTTGCCTATAGTAAAGGCCATACGGCTCCAATATTTATTATTATTATATTTTTTTTCCAGAGGAACTTCATATAGAAGAGGCCGTCTTAGAAAAATCAAAGGGGGCTCATTCGATTGGAAATCGAGAGTTCTAGAGCCCTTTTTAATTTTCGAAAGTGATTAGAGGGCCGCTAGGCCCCCCGCCCCCCCCGCCCATCAGTACTCCAAAACCATTCAATCAAAATTTTGAGATAGCCAATTTTTTCATCGTAGTTTATTTCAGGCGATAAAATAAATTTTTGATGATGATGCTCCCCCACGACACACGGGGCAAGGGTTTTAAGTTATGACATGCGGGCACATAAGGTTTTTATAGAAGAAGTTGTCATAGAAACTTCAAAACATGCTTATTCGATTGTTAATTCAAAGGGCTAGTGCCCTTTTTAATAGTCGAAAGTGATTGGAGGGCAACTAACCCCCCTCTCACGCCCACCTTTTCCCAAAACACATCCAATCAAAATTTTGGGATGACCATTTTGTTCAGCGTAGTTGATTTCCAAATAGAAAACATGTTTTTCAGGAGGACACTCCCCCACAACCCTCAGGGCAAGGTTTTAAGTTATGCCCTGGGGGCATATAGGGTTTTTATAGAAGGCGTTGGCGTAGAAACTTCAAAAGACGCTCATTCGATTTGAAATTCAAAGGACTAGTACCCTTTTTAATAGTTGAAAGTGATTGGAGGGCAACTAGGCCCCCCCCACGCCTATCATTCCCCCAAACACAGCAAATCAAAATTTTGAGATAGCCCGTTTGTTCAGCGTAGTTGATTTCCAAATAGAAAATATGTTTTTGAGGAAGACACTCCCCAACAACCCTCAAGGCAAGGGTTTAAGTTATACCCTGTGGGCATATAAGGTTTTTTATAGAAGGTGTTGTCGTAGAAACTTCAAAAAAGGCTCATTCAATTGGAAATTTAAAGGACTAGTGCCCTTTTTAATATTCGAAAGTGATTTGAGGGCAACTAACCCCCCTCTCATGCCCACCGTTTCCCCAAACACATCCAATCAAAATTTTGAGACAGCCATTTTATTAAACGTAGTTATATGTTTTGGAAATTAGGTCTTTGAGGATACAACCACAGCCCTCAGGGCAAGGGTTGTAAGTTATACCCTGGGGTTATATAAGGTTTTGTATAGACAACGTTGTCGTAGATACTTTAGAAAGGGCTCATTCGAATGGAAATTTAAATGACTAGTTCTATTTTTAATAGTCGAAAGTGATTCTACGGCAACTGACACCCCTTCCACGCCCACCATTTTCCCAGACACATCCAATCAAAATTTTGATCTAGCCATTTTGTTCAACGTAGATGAAAGTTCTGGAAATTATATGTTTGAGTAGGACACTCCCCCCCACAGTCTTCAGGGGCAAGGGTTATAAGTTTAGCCCTGGGGGCATGTATGTATCTTTTCGAAGGGATGAACGTGTAAACTACTAAGAGGGATTATTTGATTGGGGATCGCAAGTTCTAGTTCACTTTTTAAGCGTCAAAAGATATTGGAGGGTAACCAGCCCCCCCCCCAAACCCTTTTTCCCAAATGCATCCAAGTAAAAATTTAAGATAGCTATTTTGTTAAAAATAGTTCAAAGATCAGATAACAAAAATTTCGGTGTCGACACAACCCCTTAGGGCCCGGGGACAGGCGCTGTAAGTTATGCCCTGGGGGAATATTTGGTTCTTATGGAAGGGATGCTCGTATTGACTTCAAAGAGGGATCGTTTGATTGTAAATTGAAAGTTCCAGTTCACTTTTTAAGAGTCAAAAGAGATTGGAGGGCACCTAGCCCCCCCCCCCTCCACGCCCTTTTTTCCTCAAACCCATCGGATAAGAACTTTGAGAGTTTTTTTTAAATAGTTAAAAGACCATATAACGAAAACTCAGGGGTCAAAACAGCCTCCCGGGGCCCGAAGGCAGGTGTTGTAAGTTATGCCCTGGGGGAATATATGGTTCTTATTGAAAGGATGTTCGTAAAAAATTCAGAGATGGCTCATTTGATTTTAAATTGAAAGTTCTATTTAAGTTTTTTAGAGTCAAAAGAGATTGGAGGGCAACTAGCCCCCCACAGACACCCTTTTTTCCCCAAGCCCATCCGATTAAATTTTTATAATAGCCATTTCATTAAAAATAGTTCAAAGGTCAGATAAGAAAAATT
This sequence comes from Artemia sp. Qi Xiang Cuo, assembly GCF_049724085.1. Lineage (NCBI taxonomy): Eukaryota > Metazoa > Arthropoda > Branchiopoda > Anostraca > Artemiidae > Artemia > Artemia sp. Qi Xiang Cuo. Next base: position 44,654,864 of record NC_142797.1, on the reverse strand, counting down.
CCTGTGTCGACGGAACCCGCCAGGGCCCTGAGGCAGGCGTTACGAGTAATGCTCTAGGGGTATATATAGTTCTTATGGAAGGGATAATCGTATAAACTTCGGAGAGGGCTCATTTGATAGGAAATTGAATGTTCTTGTTCAATTTTTAAGAGTCAAAAGAGATCGGAGGGCAACTACCCCCCCCCCCCTCTTCCACACCCTAAATGCATCAGATAAAATTTTTTAGATAGACATTTTGTTAAAAATAGTTCAAAGTTCTGATAACAAAATACTCCGGTGTCGACACAGCCCCCCAGGGCTCGGGGGGTAGGCGTTGTAAGTTATGCCCTGGGGGCATATACTGGTTGTTATGGAAGGGATGCTCGTATAAAATTCCTAGAGGGCTCATTTTATTGGAAACTGAAAGTTGTAATTCACTTTTGAAGAGTCAAAAGTGATTGGAGGATAGCTAGCCTCCCCCCACACTCCATTCATTTTTTTCCCAGAGGCACTTCATATAGAAGGGATCGTCCTATAAACTTCAAAGGGTGCTCATTCGATTGGAAACCTTTTTAAGAGTCAAAAGTGATCAGAGGGCAACTGGCCCCCCAAGCCCTTTTTCCCCAAATACATCTGATAAAAATTTGAGGTAGCCATTTTGTTAAAAATAGTTCAAAGATCATATTAAAAAGACTCCTTTACGATTTGTCTTTTCGTTAAAAATAGTTCAATGATCAGATAAGAAAAACTCCTGTGTCGACACAACCCCCCAGGGCCGGGGAAGGCGTTGTAAGTATTGTTCTGGGGTATATATGGCTCTTATGGAAGGTATGCTCGTATAAACTTCAGAGGGTTCATTTGAATCGAAATTAAAAGATGTAGTTCAGTTTCTCAGAGTGAAAAAAGATCAGCCCATCCAGCCCTCCACGCCTTTGGGTGTATCGGATGGATAAATCCATCCGATAAAAATTTCAGGTGACGATTTTGTTAAAAATATTTCAACCATCAGATATTAAAACTCCAGTGTTGACACAACCCCCCGGGCCCAGGGATAGGCGTTGTATGTTATACTCTGGGGATATATATGGTTCTTATAAGGGATAATCGTATAAACTTCAGAGAGGGATCATTTGATTGAAACTAGAAAGTTTTCTAGTTCACTTTTAAAGAGTCAAAAGAGACTGAAGCTTAATTTAGTCCCCCCACGCCCTTTTTCCCCAAGTCCATCCGATAAAAATTTTGAGATAGCAATTTTGTTAAAAATAGTTCAAACATCAGATAAGACAAACTCCGAGGTTGACACAAACCCATTTTTTCACTTTGATATTGTTACTTTAATATCAGTTTTGATACTTGGATTAATATTTGATTTTTTTTTTTAAGTTTGATTTTTAAATAATGAACTTTTATTAACTTTAAATTTTTTGTACTAACAAACTAACAAAAATTGATTTAAAAAAAAACTTTCAAAAAAATTATTTTTTAAAATAAAAGTAAAGGTAATTTTAAACTTAAGCTCAGCAGATACAAATAAATTTCAAAATTCAAACAAAAAACGACCAGAAATTACTATTAAAGAATAAATGAAACCCAAAACGAACATAAATTAAATAAACAATCATATCAAAAAAATACAACAAGTAATAATATAAATGAATAAATAGATATTAAAGCGAGTAATGCTTAGATTGAATATGAAAATCAAGCTTAAAATGAAAAAAAATATTTTCCTACTGAAGCGTTAACAACATATGCCAAAAACGCAAATTACATAAACAACCAACCAAATCATACGCACAATAGATACTAATGCGGGTTAATAGGTAAATCGTAAAACAAGCGAAACTTAAACTGAACATGCAATACAATCTTAAAACAAACAAAAATCACTACAACAAGAGTTTGGGTATGACCTTCTCTCACTGTAAAAGTCTAAAACTTACTGTGTCATTGACGCTTTACTGAAAACTATGTACGTCTTGAACAGTCTTGGAATATTTGATGTATAATGGTATTAACTATTGAAAGATCCATTAATTCAAGAATTTATTTTACTGTAGTTGTATTTTCAATACTGTAAGAACTGGAAAAGAAAATATTTGTAATATAATCCGTTTTCAGTTAAGCGCCAATGACGCAGTAGGCTTTGGTTTTTGTTTAGTTAGGAAAGGAGGCAGTATCCAAACAGTTGTTTGTAGGGAAACTTACTATGTTCGTCTATAACAACTTTAAAAGAGCTAATAAACCAAACTGAATATATGATGTGTATTGCTGAAAGCTCTTCAGTTAAAAATGTTACTATCATTTTAATGTTTATTTTCAATATCAGGTACAAAAGAAAATATTTGTCATAAAATTGGTTTTCAGTAAAGCGCCAATGACGCAGTAGGTTTTAGACTTTTAGTGAGAGAAGGAGGTGATACCCAAACTCTTGTTTGTGGTGTTTTTTTTTGTTTCTATCTAGATATTTACGTCCCATTCAAGTTTCACTCATTGCCTGATTTATTTATTAATTTACGGTAATGTTGCTTCAGGTAAATTTGAATAGACTGTTCATTTACTTTCCGATTGTTTTAAGGGTCATTAACGCTTCAATTTCGAGACTTTTTTTTCAGTTTTAAGCTTGATACTCATATTCAATCTAATCACTACTCGCTTTAAGATCTATTTATTCATTTATTTTATTACTTGTTGTACTTTTTTAATATGATTGTTTATTTGATATATGTTCGTTTTGGGTTTCATTTATTCTTTAATAGTAATTTCTGGTCGTTTTGAGTTTGAATTTTGAAAGGTATTTGTATCTGCTGAGCTTAAGTTTATAATGGCCTTTACTTTTCTTTGAAAAACTTATTTTTCGGAAAGTTTTTTTTAATTAATCTCAGAAAAGGACAGACAATTATTCAGTTACAAAAGATTAAAAGGATTATTCAGTTGTTTCTCTTTAAAAAAGAATAGTGAACATACGATTTAAAATTTGAAATTCAAAACAGAACAATAAAAATAAAATGAAAAAGTAATAAGAGGAGTGATAAGGATGACAAAAGCAATCTAATCCCTGCATTCACGGCTCCATTTTTTAAGCTCTCGACACCCCCTGTTCTGTATGAATATGTTCTGGGAATTTCAGGTAATTTCCTTGTAATCTTTATTCCATTTTGGGTATTTACGGTGATGTCTCTTGGAATTTTTGGTGATAATTTTTGCGCATTGCTCCATTTTTGTAATTCTCGGAACAACTTTTTTGTACCTGTAAAGTTTTATATTTACTGACAATCTCAGCTCCTTTCTGTTCATTCTTGGTTACAATTTCAGGGGAAAAAAATTTGGTCAGAATAAAATTTCTGCGTGACTTTTTTTTAATGAAAATTTCTAATCCATGGTTGTCATCATTCAGAGCCAATATAGTTGAAACTCGGGGCTACAAGAAAATCTGGGCGACAAGAATTGTAATTTCGGTTACATTTTATGCAATCTCAATGACACTTTGTCCATTCTCCGCTCCTTTTTGTCTAATTTTGAAAAAAAAAACATCATATAAGAAAACCTACTGGGAAGAGAACTAGAGAGAAAACAAAGCAAGTTAGACAAATTAAATACTAATTCCTTTCTTTTTACGAAAAACGTGACTTTTCTTTTCTTCTTAATGGGCGTTAGGGCAAACTAGATAAATTGTGTTCTTGTCTCAGTAGGTTTAGATTCCAGTGAGATTTTCGTGCAAGGTCGAGCGCGGTTTATCCTTAAGTGAAACATTATATTAATCCCAGGAGGAAATGTCCAGCTGTTCTATTTTATGAAAAATCTCAGAGTGGCTCAGCTGTGAAACAAGAAAAAATCCTGGATAAATAGAGTCCAAAGAAAAGGGGATATAATTGGGGATCTGGGCCTCATTTTGTGCCGTGAAAAAAATAAATAACAAAAACTACTAAATTGAAACAGTTTTGAGAGACTGGAACAAAACATTAGAGCCAAGTTTCTACTAGCTAAGTTTAAAAATCTCTGTAAGATACATGAAAAAATAATAAAAATAATGTTGGGTGTCCGCAGCTTATTTGAATTCTTCATTTCATTTCATTTATTTAATGCTATAAAATGTAACTCTAATACAAAGATATACAACAAAAAAAAAACGAAAGAGAAAACATATACGGCGGATATTGCAGCCCCAAAAGCAGAGCTTGTAGGGGACTTAATCACTACAGTAAGAGCGGGACAAACAACACCTAATATAAAATAGATCAATACATCAATACATAACAGAAAAATGGCAAAACTTTCAGACAAAGATCAAAATACAGAATTTTACTTCAGTTTAAAAAATCTACAAGCAGATTTAAATAATATGGGAAAAGACTTGTCACTTGATATATCAGAGGGGAGAGAATTCCATAGCTTAGTAGCTAGATAAACTGGGGAACGCTGGGAAAAAGCGAATGGAAACAGAGGAAATTGGATGGATAGACAGGACTTACGAAGGGAAGGGAAAAGGAAAGATGTAAACGTGTGACAACGGATTACGGTGAAATAAAAGCTGCAAGCATTCACATTGACAAATTAGTACAGAATCATTATGAATAATTAAGCTTACATAGGTCTATGGTTGTAAACAAGACACTTGCCATTCAGACTGGTTTTATTGCCAAATAGAGAACTTGCTATATCCAGCAACTGATTTATTGTATAATGTGCAATAGGTATACTAAAGCGGGCATTTGAAATGATCTAGATTATTTTTACACCGTTTTAGCACATGCTTTTTTAACGAAACACGTTGATACCCCATTTAGCCGAAAATCATTCCCCTTAAAGTTTAGTTTAAGATCCTTTGTATGCAGCACCCTCACAATTTTTCAGAAAAGATTATCTGTTTGGCTGATTATCCGCAGAAACGCACGACAACAATGCTATTACCAAAGTGGTTAACAAAGTGGTACTTATGGTGTCATTTTGACACTATTTAAGGTATGCGACACTTTTCACGCTTTCAGAGTAGGGCCAAAAGGATAGTCTCCGCCTGTTCCTAAAACAATGCCTAAGGTGTCTGAGTTAACGTAGAATTTTATAGTGTATGTCACATTGGCCTATCTGAGGTTGTTTCACCAAGCTTTCGTTTCCAGTTATTTTTCTGCTTTTGAGTGGAAGGGTTTGTTAAACCGGGCATTCAAGCAGATACCCGTTTTAAATTAAAGTTAGATTAAAGTCTATAAGTGGTAAGATGTGCGACAGTTCCCTGGCCCCACAGCCAAAAACTTTTCTGAATACTAAATATGTGCCATTTAGAGTTTTTTTTTTAAGGCTGGTACGTAGTCCATGAAGAGCTGTTAGAAATGTCTGTTATCAGTTTTCGCACGAAAATATGTTCAGGAGCTATACCATTTCGAAACTTTCAAAGGACTGAAAACTTTATTATTGTGGTAAACGTCAAAAAAAAATATCAGATGATGGCGCAAAAACAAGGAAAGTCTTACTTAAAAAGCTTTAACTTGTTTTGGTGCAAAATTGAGGCAAGTCAAAACCAACAGAAAATGCCACAAACAAGAGTAGGGAAATCCCCCCCCCCAAAAAAAATATATTCGAAAAGCCAGAGGATTATTTGAGTTCTACCGAAAAACAATACGTATTTCTGATGCTGCGGTTTTTATTTGTCAATCCCTTCAACAACACAAAACAAAATGACAATAATAATCATTATTGGAGGAAAGAAAAAAAAATCATAGAATAATTACATTGATGACTTTGCATTTAATTTTATTATTTTAGAAGGAAACTTTTTATTAAATAAATTTAATTCATAATTCATCCAACATATAGATAACTGATGCCTAAGTAAAACTTTTAAAATGAACATTGGTAAGTTTTCATTCAATCTGTTTAGTTTGTCGAAGCCATACTTTAAATTGACGAATCAATAAATGATTTAACTGTCGGTTTTGAATTCATTTAAAGGATGTGTGTTTGCAAAGAAGAGAGTATAAATCAAAGTTTACACGATTATTCATTGTAACTTCTGTTCATCTTAAGTTTGAATCATTCCATAATTTTATTTCTGCTAGTTTAAATTTTTAATATAGATCTATAGGTCTACTGTTAATTGAAACTATATTTTGGAAAATATAGTTTCCCCCTTTCTAGGGGGATTAGGAGTGTTGTGATTGGATTGTATGTATTGATTGGATCATTCAATGTAGGCCTATTTTAATGTTTTTCTATTGATTTAGTGTTTGATTTAAACGGTATGTATTCCCCCTCTATTACAGGCCTAGGAGCCTTTGGGGGATTAGCAGAAGGTGTTTTCTTGTATGATTAATTGATTATGAATAAATAAATCTTATCTTTATCTTACTGGTTCATTATAGGAATATGTTTTAAGATTTTTAAGTTTTTTTTTATCAAGAACTAAAATGTTCGAAAATAGTTTAACTTTTGGGCAAAATCTGAACATTCAGTCAAAATGTTCGATCATTCGTAGTTTTGTGACATAAAACTAAAAATTTCAAATCGGTCCCACAAGTCGTTCCCAAGATATTGCTGATATTATGTTTTGATGTTTGGGTAAACATACTATCTTTTGATTTATCTCACTGCTTCATCATGAATATATCTTAAGTTCCACTAGGGCTAATAGTACAAAAACTTTTAGCCGGAGTGGAGACACAAACTTTTGGCCCCTTCATCCCCTCCACTTAATCGAAGTCCCCTTTTACCCTTCCCCAAAATCTCCAAAATTTTAAAATCGACCCCCCACCGCCGTCCTTAGGATAGTGCAAATATATCATTTTGATAATCTGGATGCATAGAATTTTTTCAATTTAACACTGCGGCCACCCCCAAAGTCGAAATTCGGGGTTCACTAGACCCCCCATCGCCCCTGAAAGCTTCAACTCGATCCTTCAAACCATAAGTTATTTTGATAGCTTAAGTACACAAAGCGTATTTAAATTTAAACCGTTACTTCAACGGAAATAGATTGAAGCCCAACGGGGTTTATAATGAAAAACTTTTTAAGCGGATTATGAACAAAAGCTTTTAGCCCCTACTCCTGCTCTCCCAAAGTAAAATGCAAGGTTCACTTGTGCCCCTCTCCCAAAACTCCCAGAAATTTTCGAATTGATGCCCAAAGCTGTTCTCGAGACATCGGTTATACATTTTTTTGTTAAGCCAAGTTCAAATATTAGTGTCTTACAGTTTACCTGACTACTCCACCGTGCATATTTTCTAAGTTTCATTTTTTAAAAATGTTAGCCAGCAACCCCCCCCCTCAAATCCCTCAAGCCATGTAAAAATTGCTTCACCCTCCTAACAATATCTGAAAGTTTCAACTTGATCCCCCAAGCCATTTCCGGGATATTATAGATACCCTATTTTGGCGATCTGACAACAAAAAGCATCTTTTAATTTACTTTTCTACGTTGACGTTTTACTGAAGCTTATAGTGCAAAAACGTTTAGTTGGACAAGTGGATTTGTTAAGATTTTCTTCCTAAGAGATATTTCTATTAAAGGGATTTTTGTATCACGTAAATTTTAGATAATTTTTACGTTTTTCTTTATATGCGGTACTTTGATTGAAAGGATTTTTGTTTTTATAATGTTTGTTATTGAATTTTGCTATTCTAGTTTAAAGTTTTTCTTCGTAAACATGACCACCATTATTTATAATACAAATTATATTTGTGGGCAATAGGCAATTTACTTAATTTTGAGCCCTTTCCCCTTAAGCCTCTCAAAAGAGAGTGTCCATAACCAGGCTAAGGAAATAGCGTATGGTGAATCTATTTATTCTTTATTCAATTCAATATCAATAATTAACAAAAAACCTAAAACGAACACATCCCCTCGAAATGCCACAGCATGATATGGAGGAGGGATAATCAAATAAATCCACTAAAAGAAAAATAATCATAAGCATTAACCTCAGAAGGGCCTTAAAAAACAAAAATAGTTACATCATGTACCCTGCTGCAACTAACTTAACACTCAACACTGAACTCCTACCTTTGCACACATTAATCGAAAATCAACACTAATTTTAATGATTTAAAAATATGTTATTATATCAAATATATAACACATTAAATTGATCATTAAAATCATATTTAGAAAACAATCCATTCTTCAATAGCCTTTTAAATTCACTTAAATAATTACTTTTAATATTCTCAATAGCCAAATTCCACAACTTAGCTCATCTAAAAATAACAGAAAACCACGACCCAGACGTAACCAAATTATTAACATAAATGTAGTTCACCGAGCTTATGCTATTGCTTTGTTCATTTGAATACACTAGGAACAGCTTGAGAGTTGCATTTGAAACTATTGATTTTTACCGGTCAAGAATTTTGCCTAAAACGCCGTTCGACTGCAAGTTACGCTTACCTTCTGAAACAAAATTCTGTCTCAGGGGCTTACTCTATGGTTTTTTTTTTACAATTAAAAATGGGAGTCAGGAATAAGTTCAGTTTTGCAGTGTAAGTAAATTCAAATTAATGCAGCATGAACTTATGTTGTTCTTTCAGCAATGAGGAACTTCATAGCTTTTATTTAAACAAAGCTAATCTAAAGCATATTACGACAACAAGTAAAATTTGAACATATATGCAATATTCTTTGTCAGGTGATAGACCATAGGAAGGACAAAATAATTGGCCTGTTTCCTGACGTCACGGGTCGATACCTTTTTCAGAATTTTCGTATTGATACTGACTAAATCCAAGTTTAGACCTGATTAGGAAAAACCTATCTTTAGATTTTCAAATCTCGTTTGGTGCTTTAACATGATTCCTAACCAGAATTAAAAGCTACTAACGTCATAGATGGTGTGTTACCGAGTTGGACTAAAAAAAAGTAAAATAAGGAACAAGCTCATAACAATAGTGCTATATAGAAGTATAATAATGCAATTTTTTAAGAGAAAGCGTTGGCAACATTACAGCCAAACTGATAGTTACTAGCTGTTATTTGCGATTCTCTTTTTTATAAGCTTCCAACAAATATTGTGTTAGACATATTCCGTAAAAATACCAATCGGTAGGCTACTGGACTAAAAATTACGCTTTCAGTTTTTTTTGTTTTTTTTTTTTTGCGAGCTGCATACTTTTGCATAGGTATATTCAATTATGCGTATTTGATATGTTCTTACTAGCTTACTGTCAAAAATTCAATCTGCCTTGCAGAGGAGACAACATATGAACCAACATTATGTTAGCAATACAGCCAAAATCCATAAAACAAATTTTACAATCTTTACAGAATCATTTCACTATTTGAGATTTTTATTTTTGATATTTTTATAAAAATCAACACACAAACAAACAAAATACAACTAAGAAACATCATGCGATTCTAAATCAGAAATAATTGGTTTGCAGACCCGGCAGCTCAAAAAAGATGCACTGATAATTATGTAAACAGGACCGACAAGAACCTTGGTGGATCAGGACCCCAGAAGATCAATGGACAACTTCTCTAAAGAAAAACTTAAATTAATTTGCTGCCTGTCCGTTCCTGACCCTCTGAGAGCCATTCCCTTGTCAATCCCCCTCATCCGTCATGCATGTAAAATCAAAAGCCTTAGCTTTACTTAAAATTCAAGGAAGATCAAAATCCCCGCACTTACTGTATTGAACTGTCTGAAAATGTGTGCTCAATTTTCGTCTTAAAATGTGCTAAGGTTCTCTCTTGAAATTTCGAACAAATGCATTCCTCAGCGTGAATCGTTATACCAATCACACTTGAAAGACTCCAATGAACTGTCAACTTATGTGAGAGGTTGGAATCATAGAGCAGACACTATAAGAAAAATTATGCTCACTTTTAACATATTTGTAAACGTAAATTCTACAACATAGCAACATTTAGAATCAAATTAAGTGTTGTCTACATAGGTGTTTAGCAGACTACATAGAATCAAATTATGACACAAAAATACAATTTATAATAGCATAGAATATAAATCTTGCTATTGAAATAAATAAATTACTACTGCTACTTACAAAGCCGCCTGAGGCCAACACAGCTGCGCAAGCTCCTTCTCCACTCCAAACAATTTAAAGCTACACTCTATATCCCCATTAAGTCCCAATTTCTTTTAATCCATTCTTGTGACCTCTTACCATCACAATCGGGGACGAAATCCTCTTTATTTGGTTCAAGATGGATCACCAAAAAGCAAAATCTAGCATATTCTTCTATACAATTTTGACACTTCATATACACAGATGAACAAAACGCTTTTCTCGGGGGGGGGGAGTGGGGTTGGCATGGGAGAACACAGGTCTGAATCTTAGGAGGGTGGCACTAAACAGAGTTCCAAGGGGTACAGGCGGCAAAAGCAGGAAAAAGTGTACTTTTGCCAATTTTTCTCCTTAGGGAAGACTGAGCTTGGGATATTCTTCCCTTCCCTTTTTCAGGGAGGAGGGTATTGAAAATTTCACCTTTAAAAAGAAGAGCAGTAGAAAATTAAAAAAAAATCAAAATATTTTTCGACCTGAAGCACTAAATACATGGTTTACTTTTATGAAACGAAGCATTAATCTCAGCAATCAGTAAACGTCAACGGTGTCAAGCAATTATGATGGATTATTTATGCTTTGAAAAGAGACGTTTGGAGATTTTTCACAAATATTTAAAACAATATGAAGCAATGATACTCCGCTAAAACTACTTACTAGATATCCTCTAATTCTATTCCGAATATTCCTCGAAATTTCTCAGAGCTTAGTTCATCTCTATGTAGCTTCACTTTTTATACAACATTGCAGGTGTTTCCCTTAAGAATTTTCCCAGAAAAATGTTCAGGAAAATACAGTAAAATTTGGAAACATTGGAATGAAAATGTCATTTTAGGCAATATACCAACATATCTTTTTCGAGGCTGCTATAAGACATGGAACCTTCTAAAATTACATTGAAGAACCCCAAAGTACGTGGCTAAGACTGGTATACGCACATAATTTATTCTTTGTTTTCTTTTTTACAATTGCATGTAAACTGAAGGCAAATTGCTACATCTCCCTTTCCCATGCTAAGTCTAATAGTAAATACTAAGTTGGGAAACATAAAACAAATTTAGAACGAAAATAGTTTCCATAATGTTATAAACACATTAGATGTTTACTATATCAATTCGACAATAAGAAAAAACAAATAATGTGAAACATTATTTGTTTACAGTAGGTCCACAGTTAGTGGGCGTTCAGACGCTGGGTTCTGTCTCAGACTTTGTCCAAGTTTCCTGCTCAGAACAGTTGAAAGCTGAAAATAGAAACTATCGAGCAACATTTTCAGAACTGAAAACACCTATTTAGGTGACAATTATGATTGTCAATTGCCTACTTCTGAAAATACCTTGGACTTTCAACCATTCTGAGCAGGAAACTTGGACAAAGTCTGAGACAGAATCTAGCGTCTGGACGCCCACTAATATGACGCCGGAAAAAGAATACAAAAATGGGAGTGGCAATTTGTCACAAATCTTATTTCCCTTTCTCCTGCCAAATGAGGATACGCAAAGAAGTCCCTATATACTCAAATTTTCTAAATTATTCTTAAAGTGTAATAATAAACTTGCTTTAAAGACTTAATAGGATTGAGTTACTCTTAAGTATAAAAATAAATAAATGATAAGTAGTAGCATAAGCCTTCATTACAGGTCTTACTGAAAAAACCTAATTGACAGTTTTTATGCAGCTAATAATTGGTCTAATGTTTTGGTTCAGTGAAAGCACATATGATAGTGCAAGAAAATAGTCACCAAGAAGGAAACTAAGATAACGATACCAGTGTAATCCTAATTATCTTGAAATTGTTTGTGTTTAGTTACTACTTCAAGCTACGACTACTTCAACTCCAAAATATCCCGATCGACATTCTTCATATGTGATCAATACTTCAGTAGGTCAGTCTAATAAATTACCATCCGAAGCCCATTTTTCAGTCATTAGTAAATATATACCAGATTTAAACCGAATGTCCAGACGAGATGGTGGTACCTCTATGCTTCAGCTCAATCCAAAGGGTATCTGTCCTTCATTTAATAAGTTGAAACAAATAGTGCATAGTGGCCACCTAGATTTTATTGGTCTTTGTAGAACTTTCCTCGGTTCAAAAACTGAATCTCTTTTGCACCTATCTGATTACAATATGGTATGCTTGAATCAATGTAGGAAGGCTAAAGGTACCCTTACCCTCTATATTTCGGAATATCTTGCATACTATTTAAGACGTGGCATGTGGATGTCAACCTTTTCCTTGTCACTGAAACCATTTTCAAAACTTTGTAAAGCAAGGACTCTTATTCAGGAAACAAACCTTTCTTCATTTAAACCCTTGCTTGATTTAAAATCTTTTTAATTTCTGTTTTGTGCTTCTTTCACTTTTCTACAGTTGTATGGCCACCTTCCTTGCTGCCCAATGTGATAATATCTTTTATTTTTGACCAATCCCCTTATCACCTCCGCACTTCCAACAACTTACAGATTCCTCATACTCCACTATTGCGGTTTGACTTCAACCCTCATACTCATCCACTTTTAATATGTTCTGGAGTAAGCTCTCAGAGTCTGCACGGAGCAGCCACTCGTCTTGTATCTTCAAAAGAATTTTGAAGAATTTCTAGTTAATAATTGAGTTTTTTAGGTTTCCCCTTGAGTTGATGAATCTGGATTGGTTTAGGATGTTTCTTTGAGCATGACTTATTTGGGTTTTATTGCATCTTTGATTTGAAATATGCGCTACTCTTTTACCTAGCTCATGATTTTGGGAATTTTTGAGGTAGGAAATTGGATTCTGCTTTTTTCATATTTTTGTCGGTATATTTTTTTTTTCTCCACTACTTTTTTCTGACCAAGAAGCTTTACGGGGGAGACTATGTTGAAATTATTTTCGTTGTAAATTTATGGTTGAATAAACAAACTCTGAACTTTAGAGGAAGGTTAAAGAGACACAAATTAGCGTTTTAATGCAAAAATCTTTCTAAAATAAGAGCAAACAATTAAGTTTTGAGACTGAAACTCTATTACGTTTTCTAAAACTATCGTTGGATATTTTTTAAGATAAGCAAACAATTCCGACTATTTTTACTTAAGCTCTTCTTTTTGCGTTTATTTCATAAAAATTAGCATAAAAGAGGTGGCAAAAGACATTTATTCAAACAAGCCTTCAAGGTCACATACAAAGAACAAGAGAAGAGCTTTGAATAATAAAAAATAATGATATAAATGTGCAAGCATGGGGTATAATTGTTCTTCCTCTTTTGTACAAAAAAAGAAGAAACAACGAGCAGAACAATAGTACCGGAGACACGATGATGAGAATAAAAAAAGGAAAAGTGTAACCAAAAAGTATGTGAAAAAGATCAAGAGAAACTTCACAAACAAACTCTTTCACCAGTCAGGCGAATCCATAAGAATATACAGTCGAATCAGTCATGAAAAACGTTTCGTCCCAAATATCACCTTGGCCATAATTTGGGTTGATTAAGATTAATATTATTTCAAAATCGGTCGAAATTTTCCTTGAAAAGACCACAAATTCAAGCAACACTGAGCAACTCTACGAGGCGTTTTGCAGTTCTAAAACACTCACGGGCATAATTCAGGTACTTTTTATTTAAACAAAACCAAATCAATAAATCATACGCAAAAATATTTCAAAAGAACTTTACTGTTTTAATTATACAGTTGTGTTGCCGAAAGATTGAAGCTATGCTATTGTATTCCAGCCTTAAAACATAAAGTTTGACAGATGCTTTCAACCAATTTATGTGGTCGTTTTTGTTCTGTTAAACATAAGCCATAAGGGGTCATAAATAATGCAAATTTGTGCTCATGGCAAAATATATTCCTGAACATTCAGTTTGATTTAATAATTTTTGGAACTTCATTTCCAAATATTGTAGCTTTCTAGACTACGAATATTGTGTACACCTAGTTGAAAAAATTGTTGGCTTAGCATATATCCTAGAGTTAAAGGTAAATATGCTGCAAGTTTAAGGGGATGCCCCATCCCCAATGTTCCTCTGCCATTTAAGGCAAATGGTGTGAAACACTTCTGGTCTACAAGACTGAATTACTGTTGTGTATATTTGTTTACAGGGCAGAACACTTGGACCGGGGCGGGGGGGGGGCGGGGGTTAGTAAAAGACGGTCTTGCTCAGTATTTTTCAAGCAATTTTCAATGTTTCATGAAAAGCAATGTATCCAGACACGAAGAAGAGGGTTTTGAGTTTCAGCTTGTTGACACTAAATATACAGGTAAGGCTTTAGGGATTACTGATAATCATAGATCTCCAGGCAGGGTGTAAGCCTAGTATGCTAGCTAAACATAAGGAAGCATGTTAACAAAACAATTCTTACTTCATAATAAGCAGAATAATCCTAGTTAACACATTTTGCATGGCGAGAATATATATATATATACATATATATATATATATATATATATATATATATATATATATATATATATATATATATATATATATATATATATATATATATATATATATATATATATATATATATATATATATATATATATATAATATATATATATATATATATATATATATATATATATATATATATATATATATATATATATATATATATATATATATATATATATATATATATATATATGTATATATATATATATATATGTATGTATGTGTATATATATATATATATATATATATATATGTATGTATATATATATATATATATATATATATATATATATATATATATATATATATATATATATATATATATATATATATATATATATATATATATATATATATATATATATATATATATATATATATATATATATATATATATATATATATATATATATATATATATATATATATATATATATATATATATATATATATATATATATATATATATATATATATATATATATATATATATATATATATATATATATATATATATATATATATATATATATATATATATATATATATATATATATATATATATATATATATATATATATATATATATATATATATATATATATATATATATATATATATATAGATTGCATCGATCCTGGCAATTTCTATTGAACGTCAAGTTTCTGGCTATTTATGGTATTATCGCCACTGCGTTTTGTATATAGTGGCATCTATAAGCGAAATTTGTAGATCTCATTCATTTCAGCACGAATCTGAAAACTTAAAAAAGCTTATCGAATGCCTGCTTTTTTATAGTTTAAAAAAAAGTGTAAAACAATGAAAGAATTGAAGATAAAGGTTCTCCCACTGCATATTGGGTTAACTATGATTATCCTGCATATTATGAAGTAAGAATTGTTTTCTTAACATGTTTCCTTATGTTTCGCTCAGATCATATGCTTACACCCCAGGCAGATTTATTTCTTCGTTGCTTCAAATACTTGACAAACAACTGGACACAATTCCAAGTCGTTCATCTAATGTAATTACAATGGGAAATTTCAACCTAAACCTAACAGATCTGACCAGCCTCTTATATTTATCTTTTAACGATTTTTGCTGCATGTACTTTATTAAAGTATGCATCCTGACTTGTGCTTCCCCTTTCATCAACTTTATTTTGATTCACAACACCTTTTGGACACTCAGTTTGGCTCAGGATTCACATCTAACGACTGATACCTTCAATAATTTCTCCTCCTATCCCAGTTACAATTTTGAAAATATCAAAACCAGGAAGATTTAGTTCCTTCTCCAATTTATTAAGATTTGGGGATACTTAAAAAACCCTCCTAAAGGCAGAGTTAGCAGAAAACTCATGAGGATTCTTAACAAATAAATCTGATTTTCGTCCTGTATTTAATTCCTTTTATGACTCTACAAAGGGGGCTAATCATGAGGTATGTAGTGTCTCTCCTAGCAATCCTATATCAAGAAGGACATATATTTTAAACCAAGAGGTTTAAAATTTGAAAACAAAGAGTTCTCAAAAGTTGAAAACAAAGATAACCTTTGGGAGGTTTAGGAATCCTTTACACCTTCAGCAAGTACTGTTTGACTTCGGTGTTTCAAATTTTTTGAGAAACACCTACAACACCTGGTGTCGCAAGGCTAAATTTCTACATTTTTGAAAAAAAATATTCTTAGTGTGGTAAAGATTCTTTGTTAAACCTGGCAGGCAATACATTCTGTCCATAGACCTTCTTTACAGATTCCTTCTATCCCTTCAAGTTTCTTGATCGACAGAAAATTGTTGACGGTGATTTTATAGGTTCAAGGGGAACTCATTTTTAAAAGAACATTGACGGGAGTACTTTTTCTACACTCCCAACCATGTTCCAGATTTTATCTTGGGGTGCCCTGCCTTAAGTCATCTCTTAATTACAGATTTCGGGGACAGCTGATCATTAAAAGAATTTATGTCTTCCCTGACACTATTTCTACCTGCTTAGTTCAGTTTGTTTTTCTTCCAATTTCTCTTCCTTTGATGAAGCTTATTAATGTGTCAATTCCAAATGTCGGAGTGATTTAGCCATTCACCAGCTAATTTTTTGGCCGCTGTATTTAGCAAAATTTTGAAGCGGCAATGCTTACTTGTCTCATTTCTTGTCTGGGGTTTAAGGATTTTCTAAACGATTTCCAGTTTGGATTTCATGTGAAATGTTTGACTGAACACACATGTACTACCCTTCTGAAAAGACTAGCTCAGCTTTATACCTTGCTTTCATTCCTGCCACCGACGTTCACAGACGTTCGTAAAACCACATTTGACCACGTAGTCAATAAAATCGTTAGTCGAAGTTATTTGCATATTGGCTAAAAGGGGTGGGGTTTTTGGTTTAATTGCAGTTAGACGTCAAATATGGTGCTCTCAAGGCTCTATTTTAGGGCTGTTGCTATTTTTTATATATATTAATGACCTTATTTTTAAAGCTATACAAATAAACCTATTGTTTCCTATTGACTAGTCCTCCGTATTTCCAAGTCTATAAATTAAGCGAGCATAATCGTTCTCCTTCTTCGGCTGCTTATTTACCTTATGCTGGTGATATAACCCTCGTTACTTCTGGTAGAACCGAGTAAGAAGTTCACTCAAATTTAGTATACCTGCTTGCAAAGGCTTTAATATTGTGTTGACGCTAAATCTCTGGCTATAAATTTTAAAATTTAAGATTCTTTTTTTGTATGTTTCATAGGCTTGCTCTCGGTTATCCAAAATGAATCTGTTTAAAAGTAGACAGTTAAATTGACCAGTCTAAACTTTGTCATATACGATATTTAGGCATTCTTCTTGACGAAGGCATATCTCCTAAAAACCATACCGATATTGATTTATTATAATAACAGTTTTAAAGAAATCACAAACATACTTTCTTTGGTTTGATTCTGAGCATATATTTCTATTCTTCAATTCTGTCTCGTGCCCCTCTTCACCCAATAAAACGGTTTCCAACTTATTTTTTCTTTTCTGGGGCTAATTTCCGAGATTTATGCTCAAACATGAAATCCTGTAAAGGAAACGAGTCCATCAGCAACTAAACCATTGCACGATCTCGAACCACTTTATACTCTTTCATGTGCATTTCTTACTTTTTGTTAACTCTAAGGTCACCTTCCTAAGGCACTTAGATGTACTTCCTTTTTTTCTGATTAATCTCCTTAACATCTTCAAAACTCATCTACAATTCAAATTCCCCTCATTCCATCTATAAAATCCGAGTTCAATTCTTCAAATGCATATCATGTGATCTAGAACACTCTTCCTGAATCAATTCCTAGGTATTATTCTTTTACCACTTTTAACAAAAAAAATATGATTTTTATGAGAAATTCTTATCGGATTTTGATCTCTTTTCTTTTTCTTTCTTCATAATGTTGAGCCTATAATGTTTTTTTCTCCTTTATAGTGTTATATTTTGGAATAGTTTGTTTGTATACTTAGTTAGCTATACAATTATGTTTATTTCTTGTCCCCTTCCTGTTTTACCCGACAGAAGAGGGATGTTTTACCCGGCAGAGAGATAGATAGAGAGGGAGAGAGAGAGAGAGAGAGAGAGAGAGAGAGGGGGAGAGAGAGAGAGAGAGAGAGAGAGGGAGGGAGAGAGAGAGAGAGAGAGAGAGAGAGAGAGAGATAGAGAGAGATGTGCCAGATAAAGCAATGGTAAGGTTTTCCTTTACCTTAAATCAATATTCCGAAGCTAAACTCCTGTGAAAGTGTTTACTTTTACCAGATATTGGTCAGACTTTCTGTTGCTAGAGACCAACATAGCCACATCATTTTCAATTCTTTTTGTTGTTTTTAGCAGTAGGCCTACAGCTTCATCAGAGATTTGGTCAATTTGGAACACTGTGTCAATAAAAACCAAATAGGAAGGACTCTGGTGGCCAGCCTGTTGGGCTTGCAAAACAACTTGCTATAGAAGAAAGTTATAACATACTGTTTGTATAGAAAAAAAAAATTTTTTTTGCAAAAACTTAGAGTAAAAACAACATCCTTAACAACTCAAGCTTCAAAACTTCATTTCTTATGAAGTTTTGAAGCTTGATTTGTTAAGGATACAATTTAATGTTTCGGGTGATCAAATATTATGGTCTTTCATTGCCTGTTTTACCCACCAAAAGAGACTTACAGAAGAGGTCATTGAAGTCACTTTTTTTTAATGTAGCAAAATTAAGAGACTGCTTGAACTCGAAGTTCCCTTGAAATTACTACAACTACTACTAATAACAACTCAACGCAGCACCAAGCCACCTGAGGCAAACACAGCTACGCACGCAACTCTTCCATCCCAATCTATTCAAATCGTCCCTCTCTACACCCTCTCAGGAAATTCCCATATCCTTTATATCTTTCTTTATGACGTCCTCCCATCCCAGACGAGGACGATCTGCTTTCCGTTTATCCCAAGACGGTTGACCGAAAAGAACAATCTTCGGCAATCTGTCATCCTTCATACGCACAACGTGCCTTAGCCACCTCAACCTTTCTTTCATTATAGCCCTAGAAAGCGGTATTGAACCACATTTTTTCGTATAGCCTATTGTTTGAAATACGGTCAGTCATCCGGGTTGAAATTCGCCAATATGTAAATGGGTGAATAATGTCACTAACTAATTTATCAATTCTAACGATCGTCGTTTGACATTAAGAAAGAAAAGAGGAAACGCTACTGAACAGAGACAACACGGGAAATGAACTAAATAACGACGAAGACCACACTGGCTTTCCATCATACAAACGACAAAACAATGAGCAATTAATCTGAAAGAGGGAAAAGTTTTCTAAATACATATTTCGTATCTATATCTAACAGCCGTCATCAGCAAAGGGCAGATAAATATAAAACAAGACAAACTAAAATAAGCGACTATTAAAACTAAAATTTTAAATTAAAACAGCCCTAGAATTAAAATTTCAAGTTCAACCAGGACTAAAGAAAAACTACGAAACAAGACAATTTGAAACAAAAACGAAGAGCATGTTTTTAATGTGATTCCTGATTTTTTGGGCAGCTAAGCTGAAAGGTCTTTGTAATTGGTTTTGCAGTATTAACTATTGGTTTGACAATGTAATTTGTTAAATGATTTTAATTCAATTTGCGTATAATACGTCGAGTCAATATTCTTCCAAACCTCTATTTAAAGAAGCATTATAAGTTAACTTAATAGTTAAGTTTTATTACTTAAACACAGACTATGTAATAAGTAGTAGCATCTATTCTTCTTTATTCATAAGCTTAGCCTAAAATTTCAAGGCAATTTCAGCTTAACAAACTGGTCTATTTCCAATGTAAACTATAAACTATTCAAAACTCATCAAGTTTTACAACTGTTTTCCCACGCCATCTAGTTAGTTATTTTATCACTATCTACCAATACATTTTTTTGCTACTACTGACAATTCGTTGCAGTATCACGCCTTCTGAGACCAACAGAGCTGCGTACGCTTTTCCTCTACCTAAATCCTATTCTGAGCTTCAATTTTTACTTCCTCCCATTAAGGTCCTAAGCTTTCTTTCCAGTTTTTCTTAAGTTTAGGATAGTCATGTCAATACTTAATTTGCCTGTCCTCGCTTTCAAACAGTTCGTTGTAACGAACTGTAAGTAAGGAGCGACCCGACCCAATAGTAATCGAAGTTCTAAAAAAACGATATTTTGATACCAGTAGATACTCATAAAAAACGGATTTGTATGCTGATATCAAATATGAAAGTTTCATCAAGTTTAGTCTTACTGATCAAAAGTTACGATCCTGAAAATTTGCCCTATTTTGGAAAAAAGGGGAAACATCCCCTAAAAGTGATAGAATATTAATGAAACTCAAACCATCAGATTCAGCGTATCAGAAAACCCTGATGTATAGGTTTCAGGCTCCTATCTGCAAAAATGTGGGTTTTTTTTTTGCCAGAAGAAAGATCACGATTGTGTGTTTATTTGTTGTTTTTTTCAGGGGTGATCGCATCGATCCAGTGGTCCTACAATATCGTGAGAGGGCTCATTCAAACGGAAATTAAAAGTTCTAGTGCCCCTTTTAAGTGACCAAAGATTGGAGGACAACTAGGCCTCCTCCCACGCTCATTTTTTCCTGAAGTCACCTGATCAAAATTTTGAGATAGCCATTTTGTTCAGCATAGTTGAAAATTTAATAAATATGTCTTTGAGGATGACTTCATCCCCCACAGTTCCGGGGGGAAGGCCTGCAAGTTATAAGCTTTGCCTATTGTTGTCATATAGTATTGGTTATTGGGAAGTATAAAGACGTTTTCAGGAGGGATTTTTTCTGCGGGGGGGGGGGCGGGGAGGGGTAGGAGGAGGGAGTTACGTGGGAGTATCTTTCCATGGAGGATGATTTCATAGGGGAAGGGACATTTCTATGAAGGGGGCGCCGGATTTCCAACCATTATTTAAAAAACGATCAGAAAATAAACAAAAAAACAAGTTTTTTCAACAGAAAGTAAGGAGCAACATTAAAAGTTAAAACGAACAGAAATTATTATGTATATGAGGGGGTTCACCCCCTAGTCAGTACCTCTTTCTTTACGCTAAAGTTTTTTTTTTAGTACTTTCAAAAGAGCTATCTATTCTAATTAAACAGCCTTTGTGATTCAGGGGTTTGTGATTTGATCGTATCGTATCCGTCGTATCGTACGAAAAATCGTAAAAAAGTAAAGTATATATACAAATTTCGTTTTAATTATTCATGTAGGTGAGCCAAAATCAAAGCTGCATTAATTCAAAAAAACGTTCAGAAATTAAATAAAAAAAACAAGTATTTTTTACTAAAAGTAAGGAGCGATATTAAAGCTTAAAACGAACAGAAATTATTCCATATATGGAAGGAGCTGTCCCCTCCTCAACGCCTCGCTCTTTACGTTAAAGTTTGACTCTTACTCACAACAATATTATTTTTAAACAATAAAAACTTTAGCGTAACTAGCGAGGCGTTGAGGAGGGAAGAGCCCCTTTCATATACGGAATACTTTCTGCTCGTTTTAAGTTTTAATGTCGCTCCTTACTTTCAGTTAAAAAAAACTTTTATGTAATTTCACTATGGACTGCGTTAAATATAGAAGCAAATGATTTTTATGAAGCTAAACAGTCTGCTTTTATTCCATATCAAGGAGTGGAATTAAGTTTTCAAATTTTAACTCTGGGTAAAAAGTCAAAATTAATCAGTAAATAAGTCAAGCCATTTAAGAATTTACAATAGAACGCATTCAAATTCTGTGCAGTAATAAGTAAAACGCCTTTTTAACAAGAATAGGTGCATTAAGTACTTGGACGGGCCAAGGCTAAAAGGAGCCAGCAAAGCTCTACGGACTCTAATTCCTCAGAAAACAAAATAAAAAAATGTAACTCTAGAAGGGTTACAGATATTAGTAGCATAACGCTCAGCCAAACGTATATCGAAATCAGATAAGACAGGAAAATTAGGTTTGTGTAGAGAAAAAAAAAGTGAACACCATTTTGTTTTACCAAAATTAATCAGTAAATAAGTCAAACTATTTAAGAAATTATATTGGAACGCATTAGAATTCTGTGCAATAATAAGTAAAACGCTTTTTTAACAAGAAAAGGTACATTAAGTACTTGGACAGCAAGGTGTTGACAGCCAAGTACTTGGACAGTGAACACCATTTTGTGGTACCCAACAAAAGTCATATGACTAATTCCATAAACTCAAATCAAAATATGATATTTTTTTGTATTCGCTTCACAAAAGGCTGAAGATAAAAGCCTCACTTCAGCCCAAGGAAAACAAGAGTACATTTAGATTTTTTCATACATTTTTACCTCCTTTTCTGTTTTTGCTTTTTCAATTCTACTTTACGCTTTAGTTTTGTTTAAATTAAAATTCAAGTAAAATTAAGTTGCATAATTCTAACTGTACTCAATACAGTACACTGTCATTGGCACAGTTAGTTTTGACTCCTATTAAGTCAGTGGTAAAGTGCCTGGTATTTCCTTTTAATCTATTTCTTATTGTTTTTGGTCCAACCTTTACAAGGAACTGAGATCTCTTCTAGGCCCTAGAGTTGCTTATATCGCAACACCGCAGTTATTTGGCATGCTACAAAGCTGGATATTTACATTAACATTGAACATAAACTAACTTACAATCGGTAAAGATGTCCGAAATGGGCCAAATTCCTTGTCTCCAACTATAGTTCTTGCTTCCAGATAATACATTCCGTCCTCATAGTTATCCTGGAAAATTACATACTAATATCATACATTACTTATATCATAGGCAATGTGGATATAAGATGTGGATAGGAAGAGCAATGTGGGCACAATGTATTATTTATTTATTTTTATGACCAGGGTACTTCGTATAGAAGGAGTCTTCGTGAAACTTCAAAAGGGACTCATTTGATAGAAAATTGAAAGGGCTATTGCCCTTTTTAACAGTCGTATGTGATAGGCGGGCAACCATCCCCCCCACGCCTTTTTTTTACCCAAACATTTTCAATCAAAATCTTGAGATAGCCATTTTATTCAGCGTAGTTGAAAGGTCCAGAAATTATGTCTTTGAGGATGACAACCTCTCCCTCCCCCCAGCACTCAGGGCAAGAGATGTAAGTTATGCCCTGGGGGCATATAAGGTTTTTAAAGAGAGTGGTCGTATAAACTTCGGTTTGGGCTCGTTGAATAGGTAATCAGAAGTTCCAGTGCCCTTTTTAAGAGTCAAAGTGATCAGAGGGCAGCTATCCCCCTCCCAACATGCCGTATTTCCGCGAAATGTATCTTATATAAATTTTGGGATAGGTATTTGTTCAAAAAATAGTCCAAAGATCATGGGCAGCACAATAGCGATGTCTAAGTAAAAATGATGTGGGCACAATGTTTTTTTTCTGTTTTTTATAGACAAGGGCACTTCGTATAGAAGGAGCTGTCGTAGCATCTGATCAAAAATGTGGGATAACCATTTTGTTCAAAATAGTCCAAATAGTATATAACAATGTCTTCAGGGTAGACACAGCCCTCCAGAGCCCAAGGGCATGGGTAGTAAGTTATGCCCCAGAGCAAATAAAGTGTTTATAGAACGGGTGGTCGTATAAACTTCGGGTCGAATAAGGCTCATTTGATTGAAAATTGGTATTTCTAGTACCCTTTTTAAGAGACAAAAGTGAATGGGGGGCAACCACCCTTCCCCCCTCGACGCCTACCAGTCCCCAAAACATATCCAATCTAAATTTCAGAGATATGTGTTCAGCATTGTTGAGGGGTCCAATAATTATGTTTTTGGGGATTTTAACCTCCCCACAGTCCTCTGGGCAAGGACTGTAAGTTAGGCAATTCGTTCATTGTTTACTTATAGTATATTTTATGGAGAAAGATACGCATGTTTGAACTTTACTTTCCAAAAAGACAAAGGGCATTCAGGTGAGCCTTTAAGAGAAAGTTGAGGGGGGTGTTGAACTAAATCAAAACATGTTATGTGCATATGGATTGTAAAAAGTCAGGAATGACTGAGTATATTAATTTGGAACTTTCAGGAAATGACAAGGGATATGATTAATAAGGCAGTCTTTCCGTGCAACTACTACAACTACAAACCATTACTACTGCTACCAGTACTGCTACCACATTACTCTATTTAGAATATTGACAGGAAATTTGAACTAAATCAAAAGGCGCTATGTGCATATACATTGTCAAAAGAGCGTATCTCAGGAATTGATTTGGATATTAAGTTGGAACTTTCAGAAAATACCTAAAGGGGATGGTCATCTGACCAAAAGGCAATATGGGCACGCTACCATTAATACTACTATCACTGCTACATTTACTACTACTACTTCAACTACTACTTCTATTGCAACTACCTCTATGGCTAAGAGCATCGAGATGAAAATTTCAAGAAGTATGTGACCATACAAGTTATCAAAGGGACATATCAGCAATGTCAGAGCAATGGCTAATTGTTATTGTCATAATTGTCATAGCAGTGGCATAGCAATGGCTAATTTTTAAACTACTACCGCCATTACAATTAATACTGCAACTAGTAATACCAATACTACTGCTCTGACTACTATTACGACTATGCCTAAGGGTATGAAGGTAAAATTGTCAAGGAATTTTTTTCTTCTGGGGAGGGGGAGGTGAACTCAATCACAACATGCCATCTGTATGCAGGTTGTCAAAAGGGCGTAACAGCAATATCTTAGGAGTAGTTTGGCATGTGAAGTCGAAACCAAAGGGGCTTGTTGTGGGGGATGTTGATCTAACCAAAAGAACATATTTGCATCCTAATGCTATTGCTTCCACTCATGCTACTACTACTCCTACTAGTATTACCACTTCTACTTCCACTACTGCCACTAAAGCTAAGGCTACTACTAGTAACTCTACTGCGACTACTATTACTGTAGCTATTAAAACTAAGGGCATTAAGGCGAAAATTTTGGATATATTGAAACTGTATGGAACTAAATCGAAACACACTATTCCCAAACACAATGTCAACACACTGTCAAGAGGACGTATTAGATATGCTTCCGGAACGGTTGGTGGTATTCAATTGAAATTTCAGCGTGTGTTGAAGGGGATGTTGAAGAAACCACAGGTGCTATGCGCCCACTGCTAATAATGGTACTACAACTATTTCTACTACGCAAGCTAAGTGTATTAAGATGAAGATTTTAATGAATATTTAGGCAGATGTTGAATTAAATTAAAACAAACCATGAGCATGTGGATTTCCAAAAAGGTGACAAAGCAATATCACAAGAACGGCTTACATTATTAAGTTAGACCTGTAAGAGTAAAAAAAAAATATATGCATGCGAGTTTTCAAAAGGGCATATAGGCAATATCATAGGCACTCTATAATAGCTGGAAATATTATTGAAACTTTTAAAGGAGCTAATTCGATTCAAATTAAAAGTTCTAGTGCCCTTTCTAAGAGTAAAAAGAGATTGGAGGGCAAGCAGCCCTCCTCCCAAGCCCATTCATTTTCCAAACACATCCAGTCAAAATTTTGAGACAACCATTTTGTTCAGCATTGTAGAACGGTCCAGCTGCTATGTCTCTAGGTATATTGGGTATGTCAACTCCCCACAATTGTGCAATAGGCCCTTTATAATCTAAAACTAAATGTAGCTTTAAAACTATATTAAAAGGCACAGTGTGAAGGGTTGCCAATAAGAAACCTTAGCATTGTATCGAGAACGGCTGAGGGTATTCAGTTGAAACTTTCGGGACTACCAATATTACTACCTCTACTTTTACGATTTAAGTAAATGAAAAGAATGTAAGTGTATTCTTGTTTTCAAAGAGCATAGATAGAATTTCCTGGGAATGATATTAAGTTTCATTTTTCAGGTCAATTTGAAGAGGTATAAAATTAAATTAAACGTTACTCGTTGAGCCAGGATTAAACATTGTTGAAGAAGTCTCTCCAATACACAAACAGCATCACTAAGTATTGCTTTTTATAGAAAAAAAAAAAACAAAACATATAGAATATTTTTTGTCCATGAAAAGGCTATATCAATAAAAACGAACAGAAATTAACTTAAAAAACTTTTTACACAAAACAAGTTTTTCAGAGAAAAGTAAAGGGCACCATGAAACCAAAGATGAGCAGAAATAAAGAAAAATAATCTTCCAAACGTAAAACTACCACAAATCACCATCAATAAACAAATGACCCCATTTAAACTCAAAACTAGCAAAAATTAACATGAGTAGGGCTGACAACCCCCCCTGCCTTATCAAGACTAAAACATAATTTGCACTTTACTGAAGAAAAATACATTTTAAATATTTTCACTACATTTTATATATATATTTATATATATATATATATATATATATATATATATATATATATATATATATATATATATATATATATATATATATATATATATATATATATATATATATATATATATATATATATATATATATATATATATATATATATATATATATATATGTATATATATATATATCAAACTAACAATTTATGGTCAATTGTTTTGTTTTTCTTCAGCCCTTTGAACTTGTTACAAACGGTTCCATAACATACTCAAAACCTACCTTCCACGAGATTTTCAATGGTTCATTACTGTTTTTAACTGAATAAAAAAAATCGTTATCGAAAAAGGCGCAGTAATGATTTCTCCACCCACATACCTAAAATCATTGAGACTTATATTCAGTGCTTGTTTTCTTCAGATCTTTATTTCTCAATGATCCACTGTGAAAGTTCGGGCCACGAAGCAAACCTCAAGCGTTACTTTAAAGGTCATCTTTTCTTCACATGGGAGTTCAGAATCCCTTCGAACACCATGCTTTGGCTTCTATAATAAGCCTCAAAATCTAGAAGCATGCAAGAATTTTTAAAGCTGATTAAAAGAGCTAAAATAATCGTAGTAGAACTTTTCAATAGATTTAAGCAAAAAAAAAAAAGAAAATGAAAAAAAAATCGAAGGATTACAACATGTCCAACCCAATTTATTCTCTCATAGTCTAGAATAGGTTCTAAAAGAGAATTTGAACCTTGAAAGAGAAATTATTTTGTATGTTATATTTTGCAATGATTTCATTACCAAAATACTTGAATTTTCTACAAAAAGATAACATTTATTAATTAACAGGGTTTTTTCCGCCTTCTAGAAGTATCAAGAGACTCAATATAAATTATTTTCAGAATGTCACAACTTTAGGTTATACCTTCCATGATAGAAAAAAATCGCCAAAATTATAAAGAGAAATAAAGAAAAAATACGGAAAAAATTTTTTTTAATGGTTGATTATATCCTGAAAAGGAATAAATTTATCAAGATCTTTCAGGAATGTTGTAACAACTTTCAGGAATGAACCTATTAGATCCGAATTAGGATCCAAGGAGGTATTTTCAAGCTAATGGTTATTCACTTATTAATTGTATGGCTTCCAAGATTCTAGAGTAACGCGTAATAAATAAAAAGAATTGAAAACTAAGAATAAAACAATTTGGTTAAGAATATGCTCACATTTTGGGAACTATCCTGCTAAACCGTACTGTTCAAGCGAAATAGATCTAAGCCCAGCTTGATATTTTCTCTTTTTACAAACCTTAATCTCTTTCACCTCTTCATCTCTTATGGGTTTTTGACTTTGTATCAAATGGTTTCCTTTCACATTGTTTACAGTAATATTTTCTCTTGGACTAAAAACACCACCTCTCTTGCCAAACGAATGATTTAAAACGACGACTAATGACGTGTCATAATTTTGGTCAAATTCAGCCTGAAAGATGAGAAAAATGTAAGTTTTCAATGAAAAATGTGAATAATGAAAACTGGCTGACAAAATTTAAGCCACCAGTGTTTCTATTGAATGCTGTGCAATACTGGTTCTTTGCAAGCAATCATCAAAATTGAATACTGAATAGGATAAAATTAAAAACTTTGGGGATCAGATAATATCATTAGTATGATTTCTTTGGGGGGGGGAGTGTTTCATTAATAATTTCATTAATAAATGAGAAAAGAAGCAAAACGGAAGCATATCATTATTAAGTCCTGAAAATTAATTTATCTATTTGCTAAAAGTGATTTTAATTTAGTTTAAGTTAGGGAATGGGTTTCTTTGAGTGGACTACTCAAAGATTTCAGAGTCGTTTGTTTAATAAAATCCAAATATATTTTTAATACACATAACAAAATTTCGATAATTAAGATTGAGGGGTGGCCAACCTTACTGAATTTTTAAGGTATTTTTAACTATTACAGAGGTATCACAAGTGTGGGGAAATTTCCAAAAGACCAGTCAATTCGACCTCCGCGGCATTTTTTAGAAACTTAAGCCTGAAAACAGAACTTGTTTGTATTTACAGGGGATATATACCTCCTATATAATAGGAAGTAGCCAGGGGTCAACTGTGATAAAAGAAGTTACTAATACAAAAGAAGTTACTAAATCTCTTGCTCTAAGACTAGAAAACAAGATTTTATGAACTGCTCTGCAAGTTCTTCATCTTTGAAGGGAAATTGTTTCACACCCTCTGGTATCTCTACTTAGGCCTGAAATACAAATAAATTATATCTAGAATCAATTGCAATATGGGAATTCAAATTAAAGGAAAAGATCGTTGATACAAGAAGCAGACACAGCACAATTTTACATAACAAACAAGTGCATTTACTCGGGAAAAAAATAAGTCCAAAAAAAATAATATTTTAGAGTGCTTCAGTCCTTGGTTTGTGGTCTTCCTAGCTATATCAAGCATGGAAACGAATTTTCACTCCCTGGCACATTATTGAGATTGGACTATGTTTTTGGTATTAGTTTATAAGCCCGAAATTCGGAAAGAGCAAATGAAGTACGGTCAACTGCTGCATTAGAAATTTAGAATTATGTTTAATACCAACTTGATTAGGTAATGTGGCAACTTAGTCTTGTAATTATTATCAACACTGTGAAAAAAAAGACAAAAAAAAATCACAGGTGGTCTTGTGATTATTTCAAAACCAAGACGTCAAGATAGAACCAGGATTAAAACAAGAATCGGGGAACATCTTGGCATCATTACATTGCTATAAGATGGATATTTATTTCAAAAAAATGCAGCGACAAGACAAGACCTGAAAAAGCCGAATTCGAACTAGTTAAAATTGTAAAAAATTGAAATAGTAAAACAATTTTTAAGTAGATTACTAAACAAACGGTGTGTGGCCCTTTGATGACTCTAGTCCCTCCCCCCACCACCTAGACTTGCCCCTGTTTTTTTGGCGGGTCCCCCGACCCCCCCCCCTGAAGGCGAGGGATTATTTTGTTCAATATGTGCCAAAGTCAAATAACTAGGCCTCCACGGTTGACAAAACCTCTCAAAGCACGGGGGCGAGGGATGTAAGTTATGAAAATTACCTATTATTACCCTGTTAGATTTTTAAGGAAGGGATGGTCGTAGAAACTTTGGAAAACACTCAACTGATTTGAAATCGAAAGTTCTAGTTCCCTGTTTAAGAGTCAAAAGTGATCAGAGGGCAGCCAGCCACTTGCCCTCAGGGTAAGGGCTACGAGTTATGCAGGTTATCCTTTTTTATGGATGGGGTGGTCATATGGACTTTGGAGAAAGCTTATTCGATTTTAAATCGAAAGCTCTATTTAACTTTCTAAAAGTCAAAAGTGAACAGAGGGCAACATGCCTCCTCCCATGTCTCTTATCCCCAAATGCTTCTGATAAAAAAATTTAAATAGCCATTTTGTTAAAAATAGTCCAAATGTAAAAAGTGTGCAAGTTATGGGGGGGGGGGCTTCTAGCCCTCCATTCACTTTCGACTTTTAGAAAGGGAAATAGAGTTTTTGATTTAAAATAAAACAAGCTTTCTCATAAGTTTATATCACCGCCCCATCCATGAAAACGGACAGCCTGCATTACTTACAGCCCTTGCCCTGAGGGCAGGTCAATTTCTGATCACATTAACCTCCCCCAAATTTTAAATGACCATCCATTCCATAAAGACGTTATTGCCCTTAGGGCATAACGTACAACCCCTTCCCCTAGGATCTGAGGGGTTATACCAACCCTAGAGGCATTGTTATATGATCTTCGGACTATTTTGAACAAAATTGTTATCTAAGAATTTCAAGCAGATGCATTTAGGGAAAAGAGGGTATGGGGGGGGGGCCAGTTGCCCTCTGGTCACTTTGGACTCGTAAAAAAGGAACTAGAAATCTGAAGCACTGGTTCCTAGGATAAAATATAAGTTATGAATCAATATTAGCCTACATTATTACTGTTTGCTATTTGGATTATTCGCTTTGAAAACTTAATTGAAAAATAATTGTAAGCTATATTCACATCTGGTTTGTGTGATGCGTCACTTGGTACTGAAGAAATGGACAACAAACAACACAAATACCAAAGCGTGCAAATACAAGGTAGTTCACTCCTCAAAAGTATTTTGCATCTATGCATAATAAGAGTTCTAAACTGCTCTCATTTTAAAATTTAGTTCTATTTATATTCAATGAATTAACATTTAGTTTTACTTTTTGGATTTTGAAAAGAGTCAGAAAAAGAGGGACTCTCAGAGAGCTTAAAATATTGAAAGTAAGAGTAAATTTTTTAATTGGTGCTAAGAAAAGGAAAATAAAAAAACAGCAAGAAGAATCTAAAAGTAAACTTTCAGAGTCTGGCAAGTTTTTTTCTTCTTTTAAATCATCAAAATATAAAGTCAAACAACCCAAACCCACTCCAAGTGAAAGCGATGAAAAAGAAACATAAATGAGACTTAAAATGGATGTGATACTGACAATACATCTCATTTATTGTCACTGTCATTTATTGTTTATTTATTGTCATTTAATCCTTAGTTCATTGGACACAAGCATGAAAACAATAAATCTCATTTATGGGAAAACTTACATTCAGAAAACTTAGGTGTTTTTTAGAAAAAATTACCCTGATGGCGAAGAATTTAAGAAGAAAGCTCTGCAAAAGAATATAGCTCTAAAAACTCTATGTCCAACAAGGTGGTTGCCAATACATGACTGTCTGTTAGCTTTAAGAAATAAGTTCAAAAAGGTTATGAAGTGTTTGACAGAGTTTACTCTGTACAGCTAAAAAAAAGATAATAGAAAGAGTATTAGCAATCAGAAATACCCTGAAATGTTCTGAATGTATTTTTGCACTCTCTCTTAAAACTAAAATTTTAGAGTATGCAAATATCATAGGCAGCGCGCTAGCGCGGCCTAAGTAAAGAACGATGTGGGCAAAATGAGTTTTTTTTTTTGTTTTTGTTTTTTTTCTCCATACCCGGGCATTTCGTATCGAAGGAATTGTCGTAGAAACTTCGAAAAGGGCTCATTCGACTGGAAATTGGAGCGGTTAGTGCCCTTTCTAATAGTCGAAAGTGATTGGAGGGCACCTAGCCCCCCCCCACCCCCGCCCATCATTCCCCCAAACACACCCAATCAAAATTTTGAGATAGGCATTTTTTTCAGTGTAGTTGATTTTCAGATATAAAATATCTTTTTGAGGAGGACACTCCCCCACAGGCAAGGGTTTCAGGTTATGTCCTGAGGTCATATAAGATCAATGTTGACACACTGTACCGTTTATTATTTTTTTTTTCTTTAAAGAGGGGCAATTAATATAGAAGAGGTCATTGTAGATACTTAACAAGGAGCTCCTTCGACTAGAAATCGTGAGTTCTAGTGCCCTTTTTAATAGTTGAAAGTGATTGGAGGGCAACTAGCCCCCCCCCCTCACGCCAATCAGTCCCCAAAACACATGCAATCGAAATTTTGAGATAGCCATTTTGTTTAGCGTAGTTGATTTCCAGATAGAAAATGTGTTTTTGAGGAGGACACTCGCCCACAACCCTCAGGGCAAGGGTTTCAAGTTATGCCCTGGGGCCATATAAGGTTTTTATAGATTCGTTCGTTGCAGAAAATGAAATACAAGAACAGTCAACGTGAAATTCAATTGAGTAGTTCCCTTTTTATAGTCAAATGCTTTGTGAAGGCAACAAGCCCCCCCCCCCCCACGCCCATCAGTACCTAAAAGACATCTAATCAAAATTTGTAGATAACCATTTTGTTCAGGGTAGTTGATTTCCAGATAGAAAATATGTTTTTGAGGAGGACACTCTCCCAAAACCCTCAGGGCAAGGGTTTTAAGTTATGCCCTGGGGGCATATAAGGTTTTTATTGAAGGCGTTGTCGTAGAAACTTCGAAACAGGCTCATTCGACTGGAAATTCAAAGGGCTAGTACCCTTCTTAAAAGTCGAAAGTGATTGGAGGGCAAATAACCCCCCTCTCCCCGCCCATATTTCCTCCACACACATCCCGTCAAAATTTTTAGATAGGCATTTTGTCAGCGTAGCTGATTTTCAGTTAGAAAATATCTTTTTGAGGAGGAATTTCCCCCACAACCCTCTGTGCAAGGGTTTTAAGTTATCCACTGGGGGCATATAAGGTTTTTATAGAAGGCGTTGTCATAGAAACTTCAAAACAGGCTCATTCGATTGGAAATTCAAAGGGCTAGTGCTCTTTTTAATAGTCGAAACAGATTGGAGGGCAACTAGATCCCACCCCCCACCCCCATCATTAGCCAAAACACATCCAATCAAAATTGTGAGATAGCCATTTTGTTAAGCGTAGTTGATTTCCAGATAGAAAATGTGTTTTTGAGGAGGATACTCCCCCACAACCCTCAGGGCAAGGGTTTTAAGTTAGCCCTGGGGGCATATAAGGTTTTATAGAAGGTGTTGTCTTAGAAACTTCAAAACAGGCTCATTCGATTGAAAATTCAAAGGGCTAGTGCCCTTTTTAATATTTGAAAGTGATTAGAGGGCAACTAGCCCCCCCACGACCATCATTCCCCCAAACACATCCTATCAGAATTTTGAGATAGCCATTTTTTTCAGCGTAGGCAAGTTGATTTCCAGATAGAAAATATATTTTTTAGGAGGACACTCCCCCACAACCCTCAGGGCAAGGGTTTTAAGTTATGTCTTGGGGGCATACAAAATTTTTATTAGAAGGTGTTGTCGTATAAACTTCAAAAAATGCTCATTCGATTGGAAATTCAAAGGGCTAGTTCCCTTCTTAATAGTCGAAACTGATTGGAGGGGAAGTAGCCCCTCCCGAAAGCCCATCATTCCCCTAGACAAATCCAATAAAAATTTTAAGATAGCCATTTTGTTCAGCGTACTTGATTTCCAGATAGAAAATATATTTTTGAGAAGGATACTCCCCTACAACCCTTAGGGCAAGGGTTTTAAGTTATGCCCTGGGGGCATATAAGGTTTTAATAGAAGGCTTTGTCGTAGAAACTTCAAAACAGGCTCATTCGATTGGAAATTAAACAGCTAGTGCCCTTTTTAATAGAAAATATTTTTTTGAGGTGGACACTCCCCAACAACTCCCAGGGCAAGGGTTTTAAGTTATGTCCTGGGGTATATAAAGTTTTTATAGAAGGCGTTGTCATAGAAACTTCAAAAGGGGCTCATTTGATTGAAAATTCAAAGGGCTAGTACCTTCTTAATAGTTGAAAGTGATTGGAGGGCAACTAGCCTCCCCCCCCCACGTCCATCATTCACCCAAACACATCCAATCAAAATATTGTTTTAAAAAATAAAGTTGTGAGACAGAGTCAAACTTTAGCGTAAAGAGCGAGGCGTTGAGGAGGGGACAGCCCCTTTCATTTACGGACTAATTTCTGTTCGTTTTAAGTTTTAATGTCGCTCCTTACTTTCAGTTTAAAAAACTTGTTTTTTTTTATTTAATTTCTGATCGTTTTTTAGTTAATGCAGCTTTTATTTTGGCTCACCGTCATTGAATAAGTAAACAAAATTTGCATAAAAATTTTACTCTTCTTTTGCTAAATGGCTGTCTCTAAATTTGGTTCTGACATAATTTACAAATTAACTTACGTAACGAACTTCTATATTCGTATATTTTTCTTCTGGCAAAAAATACAAAGTTGCAGATTTTTGCAGATATGGGCTTGAAACCTATGTAATAGGGTTTTCTGATACGCTGAATCTGACGGTGTGATTTTCACTAGAATTCTTTCACTTGTAGGGGATGTTTCCTCTCTCTTTAAAAAATCAGGTAAATATTCTCAGGCTCGTAGCCTTTGATGAGTAATACTATACTTAATAAAAATTATATATTTAGAATCAGCATTATAAGCCCATTCTTTTGATACATTTATTGACATCAAAATTCCGTTTTTAAAAGTTTCCATTACTATTGAGCCGTATCGCTTGTTTTTTTTTTATTACGTATATGAGGGGGTACTCACCTTAGTCAATACCACGCTCTTTACGTTAAAAGCTAAAAAAAATCTGATTCACAAACCCCTGAATCACAAAGGCCGTTTAATTAGAATAGATAGCTCTTTTGAGGACACTAAAAAAAACTGTAGCGTAAAGAGCGAGGTATTGACTTGGGGGAGAATCCCCTCATATACGTAATAATTTCTGTTCGTTTTAAGTTCTAATGTTGTTTCTTACTTTCAGTTGAAAAAAAATTGTTTTTTTTTAAATTTAATTTCGGATCGTTTTTTAAATAATACTGGGAAATCCGGCGCCTCCTTCATAGAAATGTCCCTTACCCCAAAGCAAAATCCTCCACAGAAAGATTCTCCCGAGAAACCCCCTCCTCCATCCCCCCCCCACCAGAAAAAAATCCTTCCTGAAAATGTCTGTAAACTTCCCAATAACCAATACAATATGTAAGCAACAGGCAAAGTTCATAACTTGCAGCCCTTCCCCCGGGAACTGTGGGGGATTAAGTCATCCTCAAAGACATAGTTATTAGATTTTCGACTGTTCTAAACAAAATGGCTGTCTCAAAATTTTGATCAGGTGAATTTGGGAAAAAATGAGCGGGGGAGGGGGCCTAGTTGCCCTCCATTTTTTGGTCAATTATAAATTGCAATAGAACTTTTAATTTCCATTCTAATGAGCCCTCCCACGATATTCTAGAACCACTGGGTCGATACCATCACCCCTGGTAAAAAGAAAAAAAACAAATAAACACGCACCCGTGATCTTTCTTCTGGCAAAAAATGCAAAATTCCACATTTTTGTAGATAAGAGCTTGAAACCTCTACAGTAGGGTTCTCTGATCCGCTGAATATGATGGTGTGATTTTCACTAGGGTTCTATAGATTTTAGGGGGTCTTTCCCCCTTTTTTCGGAAATCAGCCAAATTTTCTCAGGCGCGTACCTTTTGATGGGTAGGACTAAACTTGATGAAACTTATATATTTGAAATCAGCATTAAAATCTAATTCTTTTGATGTATATATTTGTATCTAAATACCGTTTTCTAGAGTTTCGGTTACCATTGAGGGTCGCTCCTTACTTACAGTTCGTGGTAACGAACTGTTACCACGAACTGTTTGATTAAAAAAAACTTGTATTTTTTTATTTTATTTGTGAACGTTTTGGAATTAATGCAGATTTTGATTTTGGCTCACCGTGCATGAATAATTAAAACGAAATTTGCATATTAATTTTACTTTTATTTGGTTAAATGGCTTTCTCGATACTTGTTGAATTTTATTTACGAACGTTTAAATTAGTAATAAATATACGTAACTTACGAATTAACTTACGTAACGAACTTCTATATTCATATATTTTTAATACGTATATTAGGGGGTTTGCCCTCTAGTCAATACCTTGCTCTTTAAGCTAAAGTTCAAATTTTGTTCCAATTCTTTAAAAATGACCCGTTAATCACAAAGGCCGTTAATTAGAATAAATAGCTCTTGTGAAAGTACAAAAAAATCTTTGTCTTAAAGAGCGAGGGATTGACTAGAAGGTGAACCCAATCATATAACTAATATTTTTTTGTTCGTTTTAAGTTTTGCTGTTGCTCTTTACTTTCAGTTGAAAAACTTGTTTTTTATATTTAATTTATGATTTTTTTTAAATAATGATGGGAAATCTGGCACCCCCTTCATAGCAATGTCCCTTCCCCCATGAAAACTTTCTTCATGAAAAGATCCTCCCATATATCCCCCGACCCACCCCCCCCCCCGACCAGAAAAAATTCCCCCTGAAAACGTCTGTATACTAGTAGAGATGGGGGTCCGACTCCGATCACGCACCCCTGCTGCCACCTACAACTTTTTTTGCACCCTCTATAAGGGCATAGAGTCATTAGGGAGAACACGTGGTTAATGGGGTCAATGACCTCTTTTTCCAAGGTCGATTTATTTGATGTTTCTTTGTGTAATAGCTCCAGGGCAAAGGTTGCACATGCGCATTGAATTCTAACGGGAGCATAGTTATTGATCTAGGACTCGAGGGGGACGTGAATTTCTAAGAACTTGATTGCGTAATCGATCGTCAATGTCATGGTGTCCAGAAATCGTATTTGATGTTGTTGTTCGAGCCAGATGTTATGAGGTTCCCGGAAACAGTTAATGACACTTCCTTCCTGTTCGAGGCAGATTTTATGATCCAGAAATAGTATTTGTTATTGTTTCCGAGCCAAATGTTACGAGTTCCCAGGAAACAGTTAGATCCCACTTCTTAGCCAATCAGCGAGTCGGATACATCCTCCTTCTCAGCCAATCAGAGACGTGCTTACATATTAGCGGAGGTGGGACTATATAGAAATGATTTTTGCTATATTTTTATTAGTCTGTGAATAGAATTCAAAGGAGTGAGAACAGTTTGACTTTACTCATTTGGATATATATTTGTGTTGATGCCGATGAGTGGAATGTTTACCCTATTAGAAGTTAATAGTGGAGTTAATGATAATAGTACAAGAGCACCAAACATTGCGGTGGAAATTACGAAAGGATCGCGGCTTTGTCTGGAATGGGATGCAGCATATGCAAGATATGTAATATCCTTGAGCAAATTTAAAATGGAGGATCAATTATGTTTCGCCGCTAAAGTTGATATAGCACATGTGAATAGACTTCAATGTGCTTTAAGTGCATTGGTGAAACATATTGAAGACAATAAACTCTATCACTAATTGTACATGCTTTTCTGGTTAGAGCTAACGAATCAGGGTCAGTCTAGAGTCAGCAGTTGGAGTGAAAGGACTGAAAAAATGAATAAATTTGAGAAAGAGAGAATTAGATCAAATGTAGTGTTTATGGAAAAACATTTGATTTTGGATGATGATTTCCTCGAGTTATCTCTTAAACGCAGGATATTCTCTTGTAGGGGAACAATTGACAATATAATGAGGAGTGATTCTCCACCATTGGACTATTGTATGAAACTTTTAAAATGTGATTCAAATGCTTATAGTCAATTTATTGATATATTAATTGGAACAAAGCAGAATCATATTGTGGATATACTTTTGAAAACATTACCAAGGGATTCAATTTAGATGGTTCCCCCTTCGACAGAGGTAACGTCACAGAGCTACTCCTCTCTCTCGCCATTTCTATCTCGTTGAATTTATCGAACGACGAGGATCAGTTTCGTTTTAGCTGAGTGTGAGTTGACACCGGAAACCAAAAAATGTTCTATATATGCCCATTGTGCATGTACACTCTTGGCAGTTGGAATCAATGTGAGAAATGTACAATTATTGATGACTATAGTGAAAAGTGTAAATTATGTAATCCTTGTAAATTACATAGAGGCTATGCAGTACAAATTAAAGGATGTAATTCATGTCTTGAGGAGGTGTGTGACTCTCATCCTAGAGGGCACCTGTGCTCCAATTGCCAATATGATAAATGTCATCAGTGGGAGAATACTTACCCCACTATGATTGGAAAGAATCCCAAACGAGATTTTAGTTTATTTCTACGAGATTGGTATCGTCGTGGATTTAAATTATTCTGGGAAGAGGAATCTGGTCTACGATTCAACTGTTGGGGTAACAAGACAATTTGGTTTCTACGTCATCGTTGTGATGACACCACCTACTATGACTATAAACCAAGTGATTTTTATTTGGCTGTGACCGAATGTGATTCACCATTTGAAAACACTGTATGTGATATTGCTTCAAATAGACAGATTGAAACTCGTGAATTTCATAATATGAATGCAAATAGTATCATTGACTATACAAGGAGATATGACAAGAGTGAAGTTACATTGTACTGTAGAAAATGTGACCCTGACTTTGCAGTCAATCAAGATCAATATACAGTGAATCCAAATGATTTACCACCATTAGTGGTTCACGACAGTTGCCTATACATCGAAGATGAAGAAATCTAAAGTGAATATTTAAAGACATTGTTGTATATATATACATTTTATTAATAAACAAATTCACAAACATTTTTTAAGAACTTTACTCTTAGGTCACTGAAATCAATACTATATAGGTATGATAGGATATTTTCCACTAGAAAGTCTTTCAGACGGGGATTGTCAACATAAATATGGAGAAACTGCTTGTAAGTATAGCCAAGACATCGGAACACAAAATATAGTAGTGCATGGAAGCAGCAGCTTTTAGTCGTTAGATCCTGTACCCTCTTCCGATTTTGAATAATAGTTTTCCCACTGCTCTCAATATAGTTTCTGATGTGGGGTGTGTAGAATGTATAGGGTAGACCAAGAGGATAAAAAAATGCAATCGTCTTCATTGTTTGAAAGTTTCACAGCCAATAACCTGTCAGCACAGTCGACGGACTGCTATTAACAATAATTAAGGTATTGTTAAAATTTTGAATTTTTCCAAGAAAGTCTGAGGCCAGACAATAGGATTTGTACTGTGACATGTAGAGGTCCATACTAAATAAAGTGATTATTTGACTGGTGATCATGGCGCCAAGTCTAGTAGAATACTACCTTCGGGAGTGATTTCCCAATAGGTTTCATATTGGTTTAGTGATATTCGGGCAATTCTCTCGGCCAATGGGTCGGTAAATATACACTCTAAACGTATAGTCCCCGTACGTACTATACCCATATCCTGTGTGCCCGACAAATCCAGTACAATGACACCAAGTGTTTTAGCAAACATATCCTCGATTATACAATGTTCGAATAGTTGCGAATCATGATCTAGGGTTCGCATGGTCAGCTCGTACACAGTTCTAGAGAATTTATCAAAAGATAGATTGTAGAGTGGGATGCCGTTTACTTTGCACACAAGAGATGAAAGTCCAAACATCTCGAATCTATGTGGACATTCAGTCCATGATCCTATTGCACTGGCACTTTTTACAAAGGCCAACGCTAGTTTTGATGGAATTTCACCATTGATAAAGGATGAATCGGTGAAGGTGCGTGAGCCCATTGCGATATGACGCTGATTGGTGATTGTATGAGGAACAAGTAGTTTAATATTGTTGCCATTGGCTCTCAGTTTTTCCAAGGCCAAAGCAACAGAACTCATAACCTGTTGTTTACGTACATGAAGTATTGCCGAGGTGAGGGAGAGACTTACATCAGGATTGCCAGCAAGTTCTTTTCTCAATATGAAATTGGAGGGTGCAAGCGTTAGTTTTATATCCACTTTAACATTGGGTGGCAGCCATTGGGGTATATTAAATATTTCATGATATATTTTTCCAACTAGATGTAATTCACTAGTTGTAGCATTTTTAAGTGCATCTGTACTAGCAGTATTAGTAATGTATTCATATCCATTGGAGGCGCCTCTCAATTCGTTGTATGACTATGGTGTCATCAGCATGAATAGCATATAGCTTGTATAATTGGAGAGAGTGGTGCTTGTTCTCAACAGCGTGCCATTTATATACACACTAATTTGACGAAATAAATTATGTAGTATACAATTTTCATAGGATATTCCCTCGCCCCGAATCGACATTGAATTATCGGATTTCCGTACTTTCATTTGCAAATCTATAAATGTTGAAGACATGTCCATAAAGTAGTATTCATTGGAATAAATATGAAAGTGGATATTGTCGGAGATGGGGTGTTGCGGATAAAATTGTTCATAGTATCCATTCTTGACACTCATATCAACAGATTCGGCATTTAATATATTCAATAAGACGGTGATTGAAGGGTGGGAATCCTGATACGGTAGGTAGGACATCTTAGGAGAAGATCTCTATTTTCGATCTGACAATTTTCTTCTTCCTGTGACTTTTGTTTACACTACGTGTCGGCTTTCTCCTTCTTTTCTTTGACAAAAGGGATGTCTTATGTTTCCGTCTTGAGTGGAGACTGATGAGGGATGCATTGTTTCTTTGCCTTTTTAAACCTTTACCATTTTGTTTTAATTTCTGTCCAAGGGTTCGCGCACTGGACCTAAGATTTTCCGAAGTACTTTTTTTAAAATCCTTGCCAGAGACCCAGTCGCATAGTGTAGAGAATGCAAAATCCGTCGCAGCCGGTACAAGATATTTTCTAGCCAGTGGTAGTGAAGAGCGAAACAGCTTAGCAAACCAACTGCCAAGACCGTAACCAGACATTGACGAGCGACCTTTGTAGTAGTCCATTCCATTGCCCTGTTGTCTTGGGCCAAGAGTATTAACATAGCAGTCAATATCAGGACAAGTGAATACCACTTTTTTATGAGACATCTTGCTGTTGAATGATGGGTCGAAAATGGCATGTAATCACAGCCAAACCTTTTGAAATTGCTATTGGATCACCCAATTCGGTTCTTAGTGTTAACTGACAGAGTTCCAAATAGGAAGTGTTTACGGGAATATACTGAAGATGCTTTATATTGTAGTGGTGAATATGTTCTTGATTGGTTTTTCGTTCAAGAACACGTAGGAGGGGGACATTTGAATTACCGACTCTCGACGTTTCCACAAAGGATGCGTATAGAAATATACAAGTGTCTGTGGAGAAGACAGGCGGGTAGTCAGCAAAAATGAAATTAGTGTTTCCGGCACTTCTACCATTGATTATATTGAGCTTAAAGCCAATAACATCCTTTAGATTATCATTGAAAATAACATTTTAACTGGCAATAGGTGAACTAATGTAGAACTTGCCCTTCTCCTTTGAATAGTTTAAATGAAAAGCTCCTTTTTTACGAGTTGAAATTATTTTATTAATAGAACGACATAAATCATTCATACAAGTGAGTTCCTCGTAAGGGAATTCAATATATGGATAATACAACAAATTGATTTTTCGAACTTGTTCTTGATCACCTGGTGGTGGCGGCCAATCATAGGGTCTAATTTTTATTTCATATTTACGATCCTTTCTCAGGATGTCATAGGTATTTTTGAGAATACAGTCGACAAGAGCCACTTCATACTTTCCATCGAAATTGATGGTGGGGGATAATTTCCCTATCTGAGCCTTTGAAGTGCCTACGGGGGTACTACTTTTATATGATCCTTGAACCATTTTGAAAAAAGTACTACCTTAAAGTTCTTATCGGATGGGTTTGAGGAAAAGAGGGCGTGGAGGGGGGAAATAGTTGCCCTCCGATCTCCTTTGACAATTAAGAAGTGAACAAGAACTTTACATTTCCAATCAAATGAGCCCTCTCCGAAGTTTATACGAGCATCCCCTCCATAAGAACCATATATGCCCCAAGAGCATTACTTACAACGCCTGAGCCTGTGCCCGGGGGGTTGCGTCGACATTAGTTTTTTTTTATCTGACCTTTGAACTATTTTAATGAAATGACTATCTCAAATTTTTTATCAGATGGGTTTGGGGAAAAAAGGGTGTTTTTTTTTGGGGGGGGGGGGGGCTACTTTCCCTCGTACATCTTTTAACTCTTAAAAAGTGAGCTAGAACTTTCAATTTACAATCTAATGAGCTCTGTCTGAAGTTTATACGAGCATCCCCTTCATAAGAACCATATACACCCCCAGGACAACACTTACAACGTCCCCCCGGGCCCCGGGGGATTGAATGGACACCGGAGTTTTGTTTTCTAGTTTTTGAACAATTTAAAAAAAATAGCTATCTCAAAATTTGTAGCGGATGGGGTTGGGGAAAAAAGGCGTGGGGGGGGGGCGCTAGTTGGCCTTCAATTTCTTGACTCATAAAATGTGAACCAGAACTATGAACTTATAATCAAAAGAGCCCTCTATGAAGTTTATACGAGCATCCATTTCGTAAGAACCATGCATGTCTTCAGGGCATAACTTAGAACGCCTTCACCGGGCCCTGGGGGTTTGATTGATATTGGATTTTTTTTAATCGAATTTTGAACTATTTTTAACAAACTGTCGATCTCAAAATTTCCATCAAAGGGGTTTGG
Organism: Artemia sp. Qi Xiang Cuo; assembly: GCF_049724085.1. Lineage (NCBI taxonomy): Eukaryota > Metazoa > Arthropoda > Branchiopoda > Anostraca > Artemiidae > Artemia > Artemia sp. Qi Xiang Cuo. Next base: position 44,612,774 of record NC_142797.1, on the reverse strand, counting down.
AAAAAGAAGGTGCGTGGGGGGGGGGCAGTTGCCCTCGGATCTCTTTTGACTCTTAAAAACTGAACTCAAACTTTCAATTTTTAATCAAATGAGCCCTCTCTGGAGTTAATGCGAACATCCTCTTCATAAGAACTTTATACGCTCCCAGGACAACAATTACAACGCCAACCACACGGGCCCTGGGGGGTTGTGTCGACACCGGAGTTTTGTTATACAATTTTTGAACAATTTTATAAAAATTGCTATCTCAATACTTGTAGCGGTTGGGTTTCGGACAAAAGGGGGTGAGTGGGGGGGCTAATTGTCCTTCAATCTATCGACTCTTAAAAATGAAATAGAACATTCAATTTCCAATCAAATGAGCCCTCTATGAAGTTCTTATAAACATCCCTCTCATAAGAACCATAGATGCCTTCGGGGAATAACTTAGAACGCCTTCCCCAGGCCCTGGGGGTTGTATTGACACCGGAGTTTTTCTTGTCCGACCTTTAAACTATTTTTAACAAAATGTCCATCTAAAAATTTTCATCCGATGGGTTTTGAAAAAGAAGGAGTAAGGGGGAGGGCTAGTTGCCCTCGAATACCTTTTGACCCTTAAAAAGTTAATTCCAACTTTCAATTTCCAATCAAATGAACCCTTTCTGCCGTTTATACGAGCATCCCTTTCATAAGAACCATATATGCTCCAGGGCATAACTTACAACGCCTGTTCCAAGGCCCAGGGAGGTTTTGTCGACACCCGAGTTTTTGTTATCTGACTTTTGGTTAATTTTCAAAAAAATGGCTATCTCAAAATTTTCATCGGATGCATTTGGGGAAAAGGGGCATGGGGGTTGCTAGTTGCCCTCCAATCTCTTTTGACTCTCAAAACTGAACTAGATTAAATTCCCAATCAAATGAGCCCTAATTCAATTTCCAATCAAATGAGCCCTCTCTGAAGTTTTTACGAGCATTCCTTCCATTACAGCCATATATTCCGCCAGGGCAAAACTTACAACGCCTGCACTCGGGCCCTGGGGGGGGGCTGTGTCGAACCCGAAGTTTTTCTTATATGGCCTTTGAAATATAAAAAAAATGGCTACCTCAAAGTTCTTATCGGATGGGTTTGAGGAAGAAGGGGCGTGGAGGAGGGCGAAATCGGAGGGCTAAGTGCCCTCCGATTTTTTTAATCTTCAAACGTTAAATAAAAATTTCAATTTCTTATCAAATGAGCCCTCTTTGAAGTTTATACGAGCACCCCTTCCATAAGAACCCTATTAGAACCCCATAAGAACCCCTTCCCCAGGGCATAACTTACAACGCCTGCACTCGGGCCCTGGGGGGCAGTGTCGACCCTGAAATTTTTGTTCTGTAATTTTTGAACTATTTTTAACATTTGACCAGCTCAAAATTTTTATGGGATGCATCTGGGAAAAATGGGCGTGGGTTAGGGTTGGCTACCTTCCATTATCTTTTGACTCTTAAAAAAAGGAACTAGAACTTTCACTTTTCAACCAAATGAACCCTCTGTGAAGTTTATTACGAGCATTCCTTCCATAAGAACCATATATGCCCCCAGGGAATAATTTATAACGCTTGCCCTCGGGCTCTTAGAGGTTTTGTCGACACTGGAGTTTTTGTTATGTGATCAATGACCTATTTTTGACAAAATGGCAATCTCGAAATTTCTATCGAATGCATTTGGTAAAAAAAAGGGCGTGTGGGGCTAGTTGCCCTCTGATCACTTTCTACCCTTAAAAAGGGCACTAGAACTCTCGATTTCCAATTGAACGAGCCCACTTTGAAGTTTATACGACGACCCCTTCCATATGAAGTGCCTCTGGGGGAAAAATAATAAAACATTGGAGCCGTATGGCCTTTACTATAGGCAACGCTATAGCGGTGCTTCTGATGTAGCGTATCTTTCCACTTTTGAAAGTTCGATATATTTTGTTTAAATCACAGAGTTCACAATTTTATAGGAAAAGGTTATTTTTTGCTTTCTATCCCTACCATATCTATTTATTACATAGTCGTCATCTACCTCAGTATTTCGGTGAACGTTTATAATGGCTAGTCTTGTCAGTCTAGAGTCCTGTTAGTTTAGAGTTCTTCGTTACTATTTCCTCTTCTATTCATCCTGAAATGTTCAAATACAGACCAATATCGTCAGAAGAATATCAACTCTAATAAAGATGCATGTAGGGATGCACTTCAAACAAAGTATATGAGTCAAAACACTGAAAAAAAATCATGTGTTTGGTATAGAGTATTTGATAGGTACAGATTGGTGATTTCAATTCTCAGGGTTTCAAGCTGTGGTAGATTTATAAATGAAATTTTTTGAAATCTTGAAATTTTTGAATGTCTAATTTAAACATTTAAATCTTGATATGGCTATTGAGCACAAAATAAAAAACTTGAAATTCGGCTCTGATTTAGCTTTAGATAAGATAATTGTCCTGTAAAAATTTTGATTTATAGACAACAAATCGTGGGAATATAATAGGATATTATGTTTGGCACCAAAATAAGTATGAAGCCCTCAGGGGTATATATATATATATATATATATATATATATATATATATATATATATATATATATATATATATATATATATATATATATATATATATATATATATATATATATATATATATATATATATATATATATATATATATATATATATATATATATATATATATATATATATATATATATATATATATATATATATATATATATATATATATATATCACTACATACGCTTTTATGGACAAATATATGCAGCCCCTATAGAGGCAACGCTATTGTACCGTGAGTAAACTGTAATATATTTAAAATACAAAAAAATAAAATCTTTTTCTTTCTAAAGATAATTCCGACTTCCTCTAATTAAGTTTAAATCTAGCTTCAAAAAAAAGAATAGTTTTTAATCAGCAAAAAGAGAAATTGCATGTTAGCCTCAGTCAAACAACGGCGCTATTCGGTTTGAATTTCGCTAAGACATTTGGTAATAAAAAAGATGCTAGATACAATTTTTCTCAGGCAGTTTAAATTATAAGAGCAGTGTGAACGTTTAAATCATCGAAAATTTTAAAACAAATCATTGGATAGATAGTTCGCATAATGTAGTGAGTCTGCAAACATAATTACAAAATAGCGGCCCCCTCCACAGGACTTGGGCCAATCGTGAAAAAGCTGGTAAAGCGCAGAAGTTATATTTTTGTGATATAGTGAAAAAACTGTTTTTTTCGTTTCAATTATGGTTTGTCTCTATTGCCATCAACATTATTTTTGAGAGCCAATTTAATCCTTGCACTTGTTGTCGTCATTTGAAGTGAAGCACTGTTGTACACCTAAATGTAAGTCTCAATAAAACTATTGCTTTTCTATTTGTGTTTATTTTATTTTATAGGCCTGTATATAATCGCACAGCTGGTAACTAGTTCGCATGCCTCTATACGTACGTTCCCAGGGATCTGATCTGCAGATAGCTCAAAGAAAAGAGGTTACATTTATATAGTCATATATTTTATTTTCTCTCTAAGATTGAGAGTGGCGTGGTCACCCATTAACCTTGCTCTCCATTTCTGTGGCGAAGGCCTCGATGGTAAAGTCTTTAGCGCTATAAGTGGCGCTATCGGAAAACTTATAAGATGTAAGTTCACAGCTTTAGATCATAATATTACATTTGACGCGGTCAATCTTTATTGCCACAATTAAGGTCAGCCTAATTTTTTTTTATATCGCTACATATGGCACGGTCGGAAATTTGGAGGAAAACACGTGAAATAGTTAGTCCATAAACTTTGTAATTTAAATTTAATCATTGGAGAGATACAGACATATAATAAAAAGTGATTAGGCCTATAATCGCTAAGCTATAATAGGATTCCCTTTAAAATGTCTCATAGGAGATAATAGCCTCTACCAAAATAGGTTAAGTGAAAAAGAAATTATTTTGAGTTAATTCAAAACCAAAAATGTCAGAAGAATTAAGCGGACTATTAATGGCGCAAAAGTTGGTCGCGAAGAATGTCGAAATAGCAAAATCTATCCCACAATACGATGGACAATCAGATATCGACGAATTTAATATCCAATTGGCCCAGTTTGTAGAATTAACAAAAACAGAGCTAGAAACGTTAGTCGGCATGCTTCTATTAAGAATAAAAGGCCAGGTCATAACCTTTCTAAAGCAAATTGAACATACTATAGGTGATGATGCCAGCTTTCCAATAAATACGGTGGACAAACTGTTAACGGCATTTAAAGATAGATTTATCGAAACTAGTTCCACAAATAAATTAAAACACGGAATCGTATGCTTTGACCATTCACAAAACGTAAGAGAATATCTGGATAATATACGGATTTTAGTAGAAGCAAAATACGGAAAATGTTCAGGAGAACTGTATGAACAAGTCATACTAAAATACCTTTTTGCAAGGGCTACCCCTAAAACTATATAGAATGGGATTATCCAAAAATATTCAGACGTTAGATCTTGCAGTTCAGGAGGTAGGGCGATTAATCGAAGTCGATACGATGGTGGCAAATCACAGTAAAACGAAAATAAACAGCCTAGGTGAATCAAACGCAAACCTGAACTTCAAGGGCGATCATGCATCTACTAATTTTTTTTTCAAGGGATAACTCCCCAGTGCCACAAAGAAATAGAACTCAAGAACCCGTAAGGCAGAAAACCGTACGTTTTCAGCCCGTCAAACGATTTAGTTATGAAAATAACCCTACAATAATACGATGCTATATTTGCAATCGACCTGGGCATATCGCGAAAGAGTGCCGTTATGTCCCCAATCACACACAAAGGATCACCATCGGTAAAACGCAAAATTATGGCAGCTATTTGTTCGGCAGAACAAGTTTTAGCGCCAGCGGTACACTAGGCTATAGCTAGGGAAGATTGCGGCAATCAGTACCTTACAACGCGTGCCAACCCAATTTGTACAATCCTCCCCCCAATAGACAAATTAATTACCGATTTGAAAACCCAAAATACTCGCCAAAGCCAATATAATGCGAGAATGGTATATAGAAGTCCCGAAAATTTGCCAATGGGAAATACAAATTTTTCAAACCAACGGCAAATAGTTAATTGGCCGACGGGAAAAGCAAATTTTCCAAGCCGATGGTATTTGCAGTCACCGCAAGCAGCCGGCACTGACGCAAGAAATCCAAACTATCGTAATAATACATAGCGAAGGCAGACAAATGTAAATAAATTAGATATGCCTACGGAATCTCACATGTCTGAATCTCTATTGCAGACACCAACGTACGAAATAAATCCACGCCCCTCAGAAGAATAAATTGGATCCAGAGGGCGCCTAGAATGTTTTATAGGTCCAAACCGATAGTAGTACCGTCTTGTAGTGATAGTAATAATAACTTACCTATATTTAATGATTTTTGTGTGGCAAATATTTACTTTAAGGCTTTAATTGACTCTGGTGCTACCGTGAACATCATAGAATCATGCGTATTTAATATGTTGCCTCCGCATATTAGGCAACAAGGAAATTTTAATATCCAAATTTAACTACCCTGACAGGGCATAAATTGGATGCTAAAGGTTCAATACGCCTAAACGTAAAAAGGGATAATAGAATCTTTCCGACAAATTTTATAATATGCGATAACTTTCCGTATGAAGCCATTATCGGCACAAATCTAATAGAGTACTATTAGACGTGGCAAACGAAAGGCTTGTCTACCCAGCTAAGGTAGGGGAAGGAATTTCTACCTTAAGAAACTGTAACAGAGGTTACGAAGTGAACGCAACAGTAAATAAAATTTCTGGCGGTAAAATGTCACAATCTTTTGAACCTCATGTCTCGCAAGGAGGACATGGCATAATCAGAAATTTGTTCAATTATTCTGAGATACATTGCAGAAATAAAGTAAATTTAAACAATAAGTGTATTGAATCTGCAAAAATAAAAATAGGGGATATGCGACAGTAGAGGTCAAACAAAATTAAGAAAATAGCGGAATTATGGAAGAACATAGTAAAACCCAATGTGACGCCGCAAGACGCCGCAATGACGCAGCATAGCGCCAGTATGAATCTAATAGACAATAAGAGTGAAGAGAGATTGTACGGATTCGCGATATCGTTGTCCGGTTATTATGGAAGAGATGCTCGTATACACTTCGGAGAGGGCTCATTTGATTTTAAATTGAAAGCTCTATTCCACTTTTTAACAGTCAAAAGAGATCGTAGGGTCCCTAGCCCCCCCCCCACTCCTCGCTGCCCTAAATGCATCAGATAAAAATTTTTATATATACATTTTACCATGAATAGTTCAAATTCTGATAACATAAACCTCCCGGGTCGCTATAGACCCCCAGGGCCCGGGGGTAGGCGTTGTAAGTTATGCCCTGGGGGCATATTTGGGTCTTATGGAAGGGATGCTCCCATTAGCTTCAAAGAGGGATCGTTTGATTGGATATTGAAAGTTCTATTTCGCTTTTTAAGAGTCAAAAGAAATTGGAGGGCACCTAGTCCCGCCCCCCTCCACGCCCTTTTTTGTCAAACCCATCCGATAAGAACTTTGAGATAGCTTTTTGTTAAATAGCTCAAAAACCATATAACGAAAAATCAGGGGTCAAAACAGCCTCCCGGGGCCCGTAGGTCTGTGTTGTAATTTATGCCCTGGGGGCATATATGGTTGTTATGGAAGGGATGCTCGTATTAAATTCCTAGAGGGCTCATTCGATTGGAAATTGAAAGTTGTAATTCACTTTGTAAGAGTCAAAAGTGATTGTAGGGCAGCTAGCCTCCCCCACAGTCCATTTATTTTTTTACAGAGGCACTTCATATAGTAACGGTCGTTGTCTAAACTTCGAAGGGGGCTCATTCGATTGGACATCGATAGTTATAGTGGCCTATTTAAGAGTCAAAAGTAATTGGAGGGCAATTAGCCCCCAAGCTCTTTTCCCCAAATACAGCTGATAAAAAATTTGAGGTAGCCATTGTGTTGGGAATAGTTCAAAGATCATACTACAAAAATGCCTTTACGTATGACCATTTCGTTATAAATATTTCAAAGGTCAGGTATGAAAAACTCCTGGGTAGACACAACCTCCCCCCCCCCCAGGGCCAGGGGCCGGCGGGGTAAGTATTGCTCTGTGGGCATATATGGTTCTTTTGGAAGGTATGTTCGTATAAACTTTGGAGGGCGCATATGATTGGAGATTGAAAGATCTCATTCACTTTCTAAGAGTCAAAAGAGATCGGAGGGCAACTAGCCTCCATCTCCACACTTTATTTTCCTCAAACCCATCCGAATAGAATTTTGAGAGAGCCATTTTCTCAAAACAGTTCAAAGGTTAAATAACAAAAACTCCGGTTTCGACATATCCCCCCAGGGCCCGGGGGACAGGCATTTTAAGCTATGTCCTGTTGCCGTATTTGGTCCTTATGAAAGGGATGCTCGTATAAACTTCAGAGAGGGTTCATTTGAAAGGACATCAGGTGTAGCTCATTTTCTCAGAGTAAAGAAAGATCGGAGGGCAACTATCCCTTCCCACCCTCCACACCTTTGGGTGTATCGGATAGATAAACCCATCCGATAAAAATTTGAGTTGACGATTTTGTTAAAAATAGCTCAACCATCAGATATAAAACTCCAGGGTCGACACAACCCCCAGGGACAGGCGTTGTAAGTTCTACTCTGGGGATATATATGGTTCTTATAGAAAGGAAACTCGTATAAACTTCAGAGAAGGCTCATTTGATTGAAAATAGAAAGTTCTAGTTCACTTTTAAAGAGTCAAAAGAGACCGAGGCTTAATTGTCCCCCCCACGCCCTTTTTCCTCTAACCCATCCCATAATAATTTTGAGATAGCAATTTTGTTAAAAATTAGTTCAGACATCATATAATAAAAACCCCGAGGTTGACACAAACCCATTTTTTCACTTTGATACTAGTTTTGATACTTTGATGAATATTTGATTTCTTTTTAAAAGTTTGATTTTGAAATAAGGAATTTTTAAAAAACTTGAATTTTTTTGCAATCAAAAAGGAAAAAAAATTATTGAAAAAAGTATCACAATTATTAAAAAATTAAATAAAAAAAGTGTTCTCTACAGAATTGGAGTAAATTACTGATGGGACAATAATCAATATCGGAAATTAGAATGGTGAGAAACGAGGAATGGAATTGGAACCAAATAAATTTTCTAAACCTTTGAAACGACTGCAATGTGTAATTCAGCTTTTCATAAAAAGAAATGATTCATTATTTTATTCAATTAATTAAAAAAACTTTCGAAAAATAAGTTTTTCGAAGAAAAGTAAAGGTCATTTTAAACTTAAGCTCAGGAGATACAAATACCTGTTTAAATTCAAACTCAAAACCACCGGAAATTACTATTAAAGAATAAATGATACCCAAAACGAACAGAAATTAAATAAACAATCATAGCAAAAACATACAATAAGTAATAATATAAATGAATAAATAGATCTTAAAGCGAGTAATGCTTAGATTTAATATGAAAATCAAGCTTAAAACGAAAAAAAAACCTTTTCCTATTTAAAAATAAATGAAACTTAAAACGAACAGAAATTAAATAAACGATCAATGCGAACAAACATACAATAGACATTAATTTAAATTAATAAACAAATTTTAAAACGAGTGAAACTGAAGTTGAATATGCAAATCAAGCTTGAAACGAACAAAAATCACTACAAACAAGAGTTAGGGTATGACCTAATTCTCTCATTGTAAAAGTCTAAAACCTATTGCGTCATTGGCGCTTTACTGAAAACTATATACGTCATGAACTGTCTTGGAAAGTATAAACAACATCAAATTGAATATTTGATGTATAATGATATTAATTGTTGAAAGATCCATCAGTTCAAGAATTTATTTCACTGTAATTATAGTTTTATTTTCAATTCTGTAATAACTGGAAAAGAAAATATTTGTAATATAATTCTTTTCAGTTAAGCACCAATGACACAGTAGGCTTTTGGTTTTTATTTACAGTTAGGAAAGGAGTAAGTATACAAACACTTGTTTGTAGTGAAACTATATTCGTCTTTAACAACTTTAAAAAGAGCTAATAAATTAAACTGATTATGTGACTTATAACGGTACTAATTGCTGAAAGCTCATCTGTTCAAAATGTTACTATCATTTTAATGTTTATTTTCAATATTAAGTACAAAAGAAAATATTTGTTATAAAATTAGTTTTCAGTAGAGCGCCAATGACGCAGTAGGTTTTAGACTTTTACAATGAGAGAAAGAGGTCATACCCAAACTCTTGTTATTAGTGATTTTTGTTCGTTTCAAGCTTGATTTACAAGCGATAAGTTTAATTTTTGTATGATTGTATCCAGTGGAGCTATACCAAAATATGAGTACGAATCACGGGTTGGAGATAGATGGGAAAACCGAAAAACTGCTTTAATGGCACGGTTTTGGGTAAATTTTAGTTTTTCAGTGAAGGAACGGTTTGTATTTCCCCAAACTGATCCGCAATAAGAAAAGTAAGGAAAAATAAAGGAATAATAGAGGTTAACTAGGATGTCGGAGGAAGAAAATAATTCACACTAGACCCCGGCGCCGCGCCGATGAGGGAATACCAATGGCAGCTGGACCAAAGCAGCGTGATCGCACCGTGACACCTGTAAGAGGTCGGCGGCGCGCCGCCGGTGCGATCAATGCTGACCGCAAACATTAATGTTTTCCTTAGTCTTTCTCAAATCACAACTTAAATTTACAACAGATTCGAGCCTATTCATGAGTTCAAAAATCCACAAGTCGCTGGCTGGAAACTTCTTCGTTATTCATCAAGAGAAGTAGAAATCTGGTAGAAACAAAATGGTTGTGGCGTTTCAGAACCCTTGCATAATACGAGTAGTTGAATTATCTATTAGCTATATTCTTAACAAAAATAATTATCAAAATTAGTAGTTTTTTTCATAGAGCATTACTGCGTTCAAAACTTCGAATACTGTTTCAAAAAATTCGTCAGTTATCTGGGTAAAAACTTTGAATATAACTTTGAACTCAGAAGCTTAATTTTTTCAGTTGAAATGGGCGACTTTTATATTCATGGTTTTTTTTTGCTCTTTTGGATTCCTAAGAAGCCGTCTTGTATTAAAAACTGGTTTTTAATAACAGTTTGAAAAATGCATTTTAAAGTTTTTTTGGCTTCTTTATAAAATATATGTCCTGTAGGCTAAGGCTGAACTGCTGCTTTTTTATTGCTTTTGGCTGCTCTTTTGGATATTATTCATTTTTTCTTTTGGGGATTTATTCCAAATTATAAACTCATAAATACCTAATATCAGTCAAATGATAAACTGCATCTAAAAGGGGTAAATTTAGCAAATTGAAAAATACATGATAAACACTTCACATGAGAACACTTCGATTACAATGAAACAAAAAGATACTTAATGGTTTATTCGGTATGAAGAAAAATTCCAGCTATTTTCTTAGGTAAAAAATGAAAAGCTCATCCATTTTAAATGTAATTAAATGAAATAATATGCAGACTGAAAGTAGTGAGCTAGTATGCACCGCGACAGGGGATTGCGTAATATGTCTTACCACTGCCAGGCCCCTATTGATCCGACGGGTGATTGTGTAATATGTTTTACCACGGTCAGTCACCTATTACTACGAACGATATATAACTTACCAGACAGGTTTCTGAGCCAATGCCTAGTTTCTGGTTCATTCATAGATGTATAAGGAATTATACAAAAATATATGTGCAGTTTCGTGGTTTCATGCCCTACCATGGGTATATATATATATATATATATATATATATATATATATATATATATATATATATATATATATATATATATATATATATATATATATATATATATATATATATATATATATAGAGAGAGAGAGAGAGAGAGAATAGATAGATAGATAGATAGATAGATAGATAGATAGATAGATAGATAGATAGATAGATAGATAGATAGATAGATAGATAGATATAGATATAGATATATATATATATATAGATAAGATAGATAGATAGATAGATAGATAGATAGATAGATAGATAGATATATATATATATATATATATATATATATATATATGTGTATATATATATATATATATATATATATATATATATATATATATATATATATATATATATATATATATATATATATATATATATATATATATATATATATATATATATATATATATATATATATATATATATATATATATATATATATATATATATATATATATATATATATATATATATATATATATATATATATATATATATATATATATATATATATATATATATATATATATATATATATATATATATATATATATATATATATATATATATATATATATATATATATATATATATATATATATATATATATATATATATATATTTCACGACTAGAGGTCTTGTCGGACACATTTTTCAAGGGTCAAGGGAAAGGGGTGCTCCCCATTAATATTCTGAGTAAATAACAGGCGAAAAAAATAATCAAAATTTTTTTCTTTATGTATCCTATTTAAAATATATCTGGCTTAGGCTCCATCTAGGACTCTCATTCTTTTTTCTATGTGTTTTAAGATGATTGAAATTAGACCTATATGGTTATAAATTACCTAGTGAAAAAACTGAAAATACGCGCGTCTATATCAACTCAAGGGGGTAATTATTGAGGAAAAAATGGGAGTTGGGGGAAAGGGTGCTCCCCATTGATATTCTGAATAAATAACAAACGAACTAAATAATAAAAATTGTTTTTTTATATATTTTTTTATGTATCTTATTTATGTATCTTATTTTATGTATCTTATTTTTTATTTATCTTATTATGTATCTTATTAGTATCTTATTTATGTATCTTATGTATCTTATTTATCTTATTTCGTTTAGGCTCCATCTATTGAAATTTTAAGATGATTGAAATTTAGGCTTAAAAAGTTATAGGTTACCAAGTGAAAAAACTGAAATTAATTTTTATTCTAGGACACTGATAATCAGCCCCCGAGCAAAAGCGAGTGAAGTTAGATGATACCCCTATCAACACTGACAGGCACCTAATACAATCGTTGAACTCGATAAGGCCAACTGTAATCGGTTACGCATCCTGTTAAGATGGACTTGGAGTTTTTAAGGGCCCACCTGCAATTTCTAACGTAAGTCCACTTATCAAATAACCCCATATTTTTGTTTAGGTTTATAAAACACTCACAATTTTGCAAATTCCTTTTTAGAGAAGTTAAATATTATTTGACTTTCAAGCCTTGACTATTCTTATAACAAACCTTAATCAGGTAGTGGCTTAACTCTGATACGTAAATTTTTTGTACTTATTTAGTAGGCGGTAAACACGTGACTAGAACTGTTTTGAAATGCTTCACGAAAAATAGGTTATCGCTTCAGTACTGATGCATTGGAAACTCCATAACAATTTTTTTATCGTACTTCCATTTATTTTATTGGCATTAACCAAAATTCACGTTATGTGTGCCTACCAACTAGTAAATAATTATCGGGCTTTTTTCTGTTCAATTATTTTCAGTGAAATTAATATCATAAAAGTGGCGTAATATAAAACTGATTGAGCTCTCTTTGGCTACTTTGTATGATTGAACTGAACAAGTATTTAGCAGATATAATGCTAGGAGAGAAATTAAATTTTGATGGGATAAAAAATTGGCATAGTTTTTGACTTTATAAAATATTGGATGTTTCATATGGAAAATTAACCCAGTTTTTATAGATTAAGATCAGTTAATTACCGCAACCACCATCAGGTCAAGGAGCACTTATTTTCAGTGAACCTGCGGTAAGCATTACACATCCTATGGAGTTTAGAGATGCAGATACTTTAGTTATTGTTGATGATATGGAGTGGGAAAGGGACTTTATAAATGCTTGTTTTGGGGATATGGCCAGCCTAGATGACTTAAGCTGTGATATTAATATTGTGAAGGACCTGGAATGGAAAAATAGGTTTATGAATGAGTATTTGGGTGATAGTAGCACAAGTTTATCTAAACCGGGTTTTCATAAAGAAATTCCATCACAGGACAATAAAGGCTGGCTAGATCAACTATCCCCAAATACCCTGGAAGGCATACTAAGTGATTTGGGTGATTTTACACAACGGGGAACTAATGTAATTGAACAGACTGGGGGTGGTGCTATTGTCGATTCTATGCCACACCCTGCCATTGAGGTTAACGGTAGTAGTAGTAGTGAAACAATACCCCTACCAGCATTTATACTTCCAGATTTTTTCCTTTCTAACTCTGCCTTACACCATACAAATGTCTACTGTGCAGAATTCGGTGACCCCTTTAACTCTTTAATGTCAGGGGATATAATAATAGACCAACTGGCTATTTCTCATTTATATGTTAACAAAATTTGAGCCCTTATTGAACAACAGATGGGAGTGTGGGGAGGGAGAGACAGTTTAAAAGCATCAATAGCACTAAAAAAATTTTTTAAATGAAAATGCGAGCGAGCTCTATTCAAAATACTTACATACAGAGATGTTAGCAATTCGCCCGCATTTATCAAATTATGAGGAGGTTTTTTAGATTAGGTCAGCATCATTGTAATTAAACTTGATAATTATAACGAGGGAGTATTGGTTCGGTTGTTTTATTTATTGAGAGTTTAAGTGTAACATCTGTAAATTTATAAAGGGTTTTATTTTAAGTGGTGGGAGTGAGCATATTGAATTAAAATATCATTGTGATTTAGAGGGTTGCCAGGGAATACAACGAATCTTTTTCGAAGCGAGGCTACAGTGTTTCAAGTAAGAATTTATTACTGCCACCTATAGACCTCTGCGTGATAAAGCATCTAAGAAAAAGTTGGGTGAATTAGCAGTTAATGAGATGAAGGGGTAAAGGTTTCCTAAAGTAGATTGTAATTGTTAAAATGGTCAATTTCCCGTAATATTAAAAGTAATAGATATTTTGAGAGGGCTAATGACCATTTAAATATTGGTGTTACGGTGTTGCAATATGAAACATAATTTGAAGAGGGTCAGCGCTCTGATAAAAATGGGTGTGTTACTTCCAGTGAGGGCTACGTCCATTGAGTCAGTGAAGCATTTCGTTTGGCTTCTTTACACGCCACCCACAGAGCCTGATTCAATATGACATTTTAATCCAATTACAGATATTAGTAGGGTTTTATCTGAGGGTAAAAAACAGAGTGGTGTATGCTATTACTGTCCAACATGCCTCTCATGATCTCGTAGTAATTTAAAGTTAAAACATCACATGAGACACTGTAAACGTGGTGGATACCAGGCTGTGGCAACGGTAAGTGGAAATAGAGCGATCTTACGTTTTAAGAATTTTCAGAACACGCTCCTACAGAGTAATAAGATCGCTTTAGACTACGTAGCGAGACTCACAAGCGTGTACGATGTCAAATCCAAATCCTGTTAAAATACATGAGGCCATAGAGGTATCTTACGCTCACGCGCAACGACATTCCAGTAATACTATGCAAGTTTTGGATGTAGTTGAGTCGTTGGGGGGTGAAGACTGCATGCGGTCGGCATTGACCATTCTAATTAAAACAATGAATGGTGCAATTTCTCGCCTGCGTTACACAAACCATCCTATGCTCCTATCACCAGATGACATATTGGCCATTAAAAATCAAAAAGTATGTTGGGTTTGCACGGGGGAATTTGATGTTGGTGTTGGGACTGGGGTAAAGAGGAAGACGATCGACCATGATCAATTATGGCAGAAAACTACATCGGGAGGGAGTAAATTTAGAGGGGTTTTGCACACATCAATCGTGCAATTTAAACGATAGACAGAAATATTTCGTACCGGTTTTTATACACAATTCCAATTACGGTTTAAAATTTCTTTTACCGGTGTTGGCCCGCATTGCCAAGGGAAGAGTTGTAGATAAGGCATGGGTAGATGGTTCTTTTTCATATAATATCATAGCCAAATCGTCGGAGAACCTACTGCTGCTAGAATTCATGTAGAAAACAGTTGACAAGGGTAACACGTGCCTGAATAAAATCCAATTCTTAGACTCTTTCAGCTTCTTCCCCAAGTGTTTAAGTTAATTGATTCAGGTACCGAAAAGCGACAATTTTGATAGCTTCCCCTTCCTTAAAAAGCGCTTCCCCTATAATGAAAGGTATGATTTATTAATGTGTAAGAGTATATATGCATATGATAACTACAATTCTGCCTCGAGACTAGATAAGGTGTCATTAACACCCATTGAAGCTTTTTACAATTCTCTTACTGAGAGTCAGTGCACCACTAGCGACTATGAATTTACTAAGAGGTTTGGGGCAAAGGGTGGATGTAAAAATGGGTGGGATTACTGTAAACTATCCTTGGCCAGTGATGTATTGACTCTGCTGGACATTGTGTGCAAAAATAGGGATAAAATGTATGGGGAATTTGGGTTGGAAATATGGTATTATTTTTCCACTCCTCATCTGGTGAAGGACTTGATACTTAAAATCAGCAAAGAAGAAATAGGCCTGATCGCCGACGTGGATCAGCCTCTGTTTGTAGAGAGATTGATGAGGGGTTGGTATGTTTGGTACACCGGTTGGTACACCGACGAAAAGTCAGATACGGTTTTTTTGGATACGAATTCCCTTTACCCGTCGGCAATGTCTCACTACTGTTTGCCGTGTGGCAATTAAATACGGCTTAACAATCCATGTGCTTCGAATTTCCTAAATATTGCTACCGTTGAGGAGAATGGGGCACAGGGATGGTTTTTTGAAATTGACGCTGAAATACCTATGGAAATCCATGGTTTAGTAAAAGACTTGGTTTTCCCGTGCATAAATAGGCCGGTGGGTAGATACTCTCTTAGCCCGTACAATTTATCTTTAGTAGAGGATGGGAGTATGCACTGGGTGCCTTCAAAGCAAAAACTTATTACCGACTTCAACCCGAAACAGAATATCGTTGTATATCGAGTGCTATTGAAATGGATGGTGTCCAATAGTTACAATGTCACATCGACTTCTGTTTCGTACGCTTTCGCACATTTTACAGAAGGCTGAGTTTAAAATGAGTTTTTAGATTTCCTTCTCAACTTTCGTTTTCGCTTGTGAAAGTTTACTGACAAAGGTGTCAATAAACGTTTTCATGTAAGGCTTTTGGTCAAATTGGAGGGCTCTATAAATCTTTGTGACTTTGAAACCATTGGACACCATGCATTTCAATAGGACGTGATGTACAATGATATTCTGTTTCGGGTATAGGTCGGAAATAAGTTTTTACTTTGAAGGCAACCAGTGCATACTCCCATCCTCTACTAAAGATAAATTGTAGGGGCTCAGAGAGTCCTAACCAACCGGCCTATTTATGAACGGGAAAATAATGTCTTTTACCGAGTCATGGATTTCCATGGTTATTTCACCGTCGATTTCAAAAAAACCATCTATATACCCCAGTCTCCTCGACGGTAGTAATGTTGGGGAAATTTGAAGCACATGGATTGTTAAGC
>NC_142797.1:44561453-44595742 GCF_049724085.1 Artemia sp. Qi Xiang Cuo | reverse complement strand
GTGTAAGTTTTCGTGTGTGTGTGTAAGTTTTCGTGTGTGTGTGTAAGTTTTTGTGTGTGCGTGTTAGAGTTTGTGCGTGTGTGTAAGTTTTTGTGTGCATGTAAGTTTTTTTGTGCTTGTACGTTTTGGTGTTCTTTTTTTAGTTTTTTTTGTGTGTTTGTGTTTTTGTTTGTGTGTGCGTTTGTTTTTGTTTGTGTTTTTTTTAGTTTGCTTGTGTGCTTTTAATTTTTTGTATGTGTGTGTAAGTGTGTGTGTGTGTGTAAGTTTGTGTGTATATTTCATGTTTTGTTTGCATGTAATTTTTTTTATGTGGATGTAATTTTTTGCGTTCGTATGTACGTTTTTGTGTGTGGGTGTGTGTAATTTTTTGTGTGTCTAAGCTTTTGTGTGTGTAAGTTTGAACGTGTGTGTGTTTAAGTTTTCGTGTGTGTGTGTGTGTGTAAGTTTTTGTGTGCAAGTTTGTTTTATTGTTATTGTGTTTGTTTTTGTTTTTGTGTGTGTGTGTGTTTTTAAGTTTTTGTGTGTGTGTTAGTTTTTGTGTGTGTGTGTAAGTTTTTTTGCTTGTGTTTTATTTTTGTGTGTTTGTGTTTATTTATTGTTTTGCATGTTAGTTTTTGTTTGATTGTTTGTTTTTGCTTTTGTGTGTAAGTTTTTGTGTGTGTGTGTATGTTTTTGTGTGTCTTAGATTGTGTGTGTGGGTGTTTGTTTGTTTTGTTTTGTGTTTTTTTGTTTTTTTTTTTGTTTGTTTTTAAGTTTTTGTTTGTGTGTGTGTGTAATTGTGTGTGTGTGTGTGTGTGTGTGTTAGTTTTTGTTTGTCTAAGTTTTTGGGTGTGTGTGTGTGTGGTCTTGCGTTTTTTCTTTAGTTTTGTGTGTGTGTGTGTGTGTTTGTTAGTTGGTTTTCTCTTTTGTGATTGTTGGTGTTTTTGGCATTTTTTAGTTTTTGTGTGTGTGTGTGTGTGTGTGTGTGTGTGTGTGTGTGTGTTAGTTTTTGTGTGTGTGTGAGTTTTGGCGTGTGTGTGTTAGTTTTCGTGTGGATGTGTTTGAGTTTTGTGTGTGTGTGTGTGCGTGTGTGTGTTGTGTCTGTGTGTGTGTGTAAGTTTTTGTGTGCATGTAAGTTTTCGTGTGAATGTAAGTTTTCGTGTGCATGTGTAAGTTTTTGTGTGTGTGTGTGTGTAAGTTTTTGTGTGTGTGTAAGTTTTGGCGTGTGTGTGTGTAAGTTTTCGTGTGTGTGTGTGTGTGAGTTTGTATGTGTGTGTGTGTGTGTGGGTGTGTAAGTTTTTGTGTGCATGTAAGTTTTTTTGTGCATGTAAGTTTTAGTGTGCATGTCTAAGTTTTTGTGTGTGTGTGTGTGTGTAAGTTTTTGTGTGTGTTTTAGTTGGTGCGTGTATTTTTAAGTTTTAGTGTGTGTGTGTGAGTTTTCATATGTGTTTTTATTTTTTTTGGTGTGTTTTTGTTATTTTTTGTGTGTGTGTGTATGTTTTCGTGTGTGTGTTTTTTAGATTTTGTGTGTAAGTGTGAGATTTTGTGCGTGTGTTTAATATTTTGTATGATTTTAAGTTTTTATGAGAATGTAAGTTTTAGTGTGAATGTTTTAGTTTTGTGTGTGTGTGTGAGTGTGTGTGTGTGTGTAAGTTTTATTGTGTGTGTAAGTTTTTGTGTGAATGTTAGTTTTTGTGTTAATTTAAGTTTTTTAGTGCGTGTGTTAGTTTTTGTGTGTGTGTGTGTGTGTGTGTAAGTTTTTGTGTGTGTATGCTGTTGTGTGTGTAAGTTTTGTCGTGTGTGTGTGTGTGTAAGTTTTCGTGTGTGTGTGTGTGTGTAAGTTTTTGTGTGCATGTAAGTTTTAGTTTGAATGTGTAAGTATTTGTGTGTGTGTGTGTGTGTGTTAGTTTTTGTGTGTTTGTGAATGTTTTTGTGTGTGTGTAATTTTTTGTGCGTGTGTGTAAGTTTGTGTGTGTGTGTGTAAGTTTTTGTGTGTATGTAAGTTTTTTTTGAATGTTAGTTTTTGAGTGTAGTTGTTTGTTGTTGTGTGTGCTTTTATGTTTTTGTGTTTCTAATATTTTTTGTGTTTTTTTTAGTTTTTTTTGTGTGTGTGTTTTTTTTTGTGTTTGCATGTGTGTTTTTATGTGGTTGTGTTTGTAAGTTTTTTGTGTGTGTGTGTGTGTGTGTGTGTAAGTTTGTATGTTTTTTGGTTTGGTTTTATGTTTTTGTTTTTGTATGTGTCGGCGTGTTTGCTTATTTTTTCATGTTTGTGTGTGTAAGTTTTGTGTGTTTTGGTTTGATTTTTTTTTTTCTCGAGCGTTTGAGTTTTTTTGGGGTTCGCTTTTGTAAGTTTTTGTGTGTGTGTGTGTGTGTGTAATTTTGTGTTTTTGTGTGTTTGTTATTTTTTGCGTGTGTGTGTGTAATATGTCGTGTGCATGTGTAAGTTTTTGTGTGTGTAAGATTTGTAGTTAGTGTGTTTGTTTTCGTGTGGTTATGTGTCAGTTTTTTGTGTTTGTTTATGTGTCTGTATCTGTGAGTTTGTGTGTGAGTTTTTTTGTTTTCTTTTTTTAGTTTTTGTGTGTGTGTGTGTGTGTGTGTATTTTTGTTTTTGTTTTGATTTTTGTTCGTTTGTTTTTGATTGGTCTTTTTTGTTTTTTTTTAAGTTTTGTTTTTTTTTGGTTTTTTGTTTAATTTGTTTTGTTCTTGTTTTTTTTTTTTTGCTTTTTTTTTTTCGCGATATGGTGTAAGTTTTTGTGTGTGTGAGTGTGTGTAAGTTTTTTGTGTGTGTTAGTTTCGACGTGTGTGTTTAAGTTTTAGTGTGTGTGTGTGTAAGTTTTGTGTGTGTGTGTGTGCAAGTTTTTGTGCGTGTGTGTGTGAGTTTTTTTTGTTTTAATGTGTAATTTTTTGTGTATGTGTGTGTGTGTGTTATTTTTTTTGTGTGTGTAATTTTTGTAGAATGTGTGTGAGTTTTATATTGCGTGTGTGTTTTATTTTTGTGTGTTTGTGTGTTTGTGTTAGTTTTTGTGTGAATGTATTTTTTTTTGTGATTGTAAGTTTTCGTGTGGTTGTGTTAGTTTTTGTGTGTGTGTGTGTGTGTAAGTTTTTGTGTGTGTGTGTGTGTAAGTTTTGGTGTGTGTGTGTAAGTTTTGTCGTGTGTGTGTAAGTTTTAGTGTGTGTGTTTGTGTATGTTTTTGTGTGTGTGTGTAAGTTTTTGTGCGTGTGTGTTAGTTTTTTTGTTTTTGTAAGTTTTTGTGTTCATGTAAGTGTTTGTGTGAATGTTAGTTTTAGCATGTGGGTCTAAGTTTTTGTGTGTGTGTGTGTAAGTTTTTGTGTGTCTAAGCTTTTGTGTGTGGATGTAAGTTTTTTGTGTGTATTTGTAAGTTTTTGTGTGTGTGTTTGTGTGTAGTTTTTTTTGTTTGTTTTTTTTTTTTGTGTGTGTTTGTGTTTGTTTTTGTGTTTGTGTGTGAGTGTGTTGGTGTGTCATTTTTTGTGTGCTTAATTTTGTGATTTTGTGTTTTTTTTATCGTGTGTGTGCGTGTAAGTTTTTGTGTGTGTGTGTGTGTGTAATTTTTTTTTTGTGTGTGTGTGTTTTGTTTGTTTTGGCTTTTTTTAGTTTTTGTGTGTGTGTGTGTGTGTAATTGTGTGTTTGTGTATAATTGTTGGCGTGTGTGTGTTTGTGTTCTTGTGTGTGTGTGTGTTAGTTTTTTGTGTGTGTGTGTGTGTAAGTTTTTGTGTGAATGTAAGTTTTTGTGTGTATGTTTGTTTTCGTTTGCTTGTGTTTGTTTTTGTGTGTGTGTGTTTGTTTAAGTTTTTGTGTGTGTGTGTGTAATTTTTTGTGTGTGTTAGTTTTCGTGTGTGTGTGTGTGTTTGTTTTCGTGTGTGTGTGTAAGTTTTTGTGTGTGTGTGTGTGTGTAAGTTTTTGTGTGTGTGTAAGTTTATGTTTGCATGTATGGGGACCGGGGGAGGGCTTTTGTGACCCTGGGAGGGCGGTTGGGGATCAGGGGCCCTTGAGGATTTGGTGGTCTTTTGGGAGCCCAGTGGACCTTTGGGGACCGGGGGAGGACCTTTGGGGGCCCGAGGAACCCTTGGGGGCCGGTTGGCACTTTGGGAGCCCGGGGGACCTTTGAGGACCAGGGGAGGGCCTTTGGGGGTCTGAGGAGGGCGTTTGGGGGATAACATTTCGAAATTTTTACTTTTTAGTTTACTTTTTTGCGGCGCATTCCTGCAGCGCATCCCTGCGGCGCATCTCTGCGGCGCATCCCCTGCGGCGCTTTCCTGCGGCGCATCCCTGCGGCACATCCTGCGGCGCAGTCCTGCGGCGCATCCCTGCAGCGCATCCCTGCGGCGCATCCCCCTGCGGCGCATCCCCCTGCGGCGCAGCCCCATGCGGCGCATTCCGGGCTCGCAGTGCTGCTCGGGACTGGGGGACCTTGGAGGACGGGGGGGCGGGCCTCTGGGGTCCGGAGTGCCCTTCGGGGGTCGGGGGGCCCTTTGCGGACCGGGGGGAGGGCCTTTGAGGGTCTGAGGAGGGCGTTTGGGGGGCTGGGGCTCTTTGGGAGCTTGGGGGAATTTTGAGTACCGGGGGCTTCCTTCGGGGTTGGGGTAGGAGGATTGGAACCCTTTGGGGTTGGGGTAGAGGACCTCACAACACTGTTCAAATGAAACTTGTGTATTATAACGACCACAGAGTTTCACCATTAAATTCTCTTCTAAAATCTCTTCAAAAATCATCTTTTAAAATGTCTCTAACTGTTTCGCTGAAATAGTTCCATAACCTGTCTAAAACGGTTTCGCCCAAATAATCCCTAAACGTAATTTCAGCGTGTTCCTTTTGTTTTTGGCATCTCTGCGCTAATGCATTTCAAATTAATAAGAAACCTGATTCCCGCGCTAAGATCAATACGTCTGCTCGGAAACGATTCTCTTGTTAGAAACATCAAATTAATTTCCCTTTCGTGAATCAATTCTCTATAGAACAACAAATTAATTCCCCTTTTGTGCCAATCAATCAATCATGACATCATGTGTGATCTAACTGTTTCTCGGTGACAATTCTCTTTGGAAATGCAAGGACATTAATTAACTTGACGTCATCTGTCAGACATTAATTAACTGTTTCCGGGAACCTCATAACATCTGGCTCGAATAACAAAAACAAATACTATTTCCGGATCATAACATCTGCCTCGAACTGGAAGGAAGTGTCATTAACTTTGCTTCGAACGACAACAACATATGGCTCGGAAACAATAACAAATACTATTTCTGGGTCATAACATCTGCCTCGAACAGGAAGGAAATGTCATTAACTGTTTCTCGGAACCTCATAACATCTGTCTCGAATAACAATAACAAATACTATTTCCTGGTCATAACATCTGCCTCGAACAGGAAGGAAATGTCATTAACGTTGCTTCGAATAACAAGAACATCTGGCTCGAAAAACCACGTATTCTCTCTAATGACTCTGTTCAAAACAACAACAACATTGACCTTGGCATTTGGCTCGAATAACGACAACAACATTGACCCCATTAACCACGTGTTCTCTCTAATTACTCTGTTCAAAACAACATTGACCTTGACATTTTGTCTCGGAAACAATAACAACATTGACATTCGCTGAGGGCGTGTCAAAATCACACCTGGAGAAAGAGGTCATGGAGAAAGAGGTCATTGACCCTGTCCTCATTAAACTATGTAAAAAAGTTGTAGGTGGCAGCAGGGGTGAGTGATCGGACCTTTAGGGTCATCTCTACTGTTATCTGCCCTCCAATCACTTTTGACTATTAAAATGTTTGAGGAAATGGTAGGCGAGGAAGGGTTGTTAGTTCCCTCCAATCACTTTTGATTATTAAAAAGGACACTAGCCCTTTCAGTCTACAATCGAATGAGCCCTTTTTGAAGTTTCTATGAATTGCTTTCAATAAAAACCTTATATGCCCCCAGGGCATAACTTACAACCCTTGCCCGGGGGGCTCTGAGGGGGTTGTTTTCCCAAAAGACCTAATTTCCAGAACTTTTAACTACGTTGAACAAAATGCGTGTCTCAAAATTTTGATTGGATGTGTTTGGGGAAATGGTGGGCATGAGAAGGGGGTTAGTTGCCCTCCAATTACTTTCAACTATCAAAAAGGGCACTAGCCCTTTCAATTTTCAATCGAATGAGCCCTTTTTGAAGTTTTGTGACAACGCTTTCTATAAAAACCTCATATGGCCCCAGGGCATAACTTATAATCCTTGCCCAGAAGGGCTGTGGGGGAGGGGGGTTGTCATGCTAAAAAAAATAATTTCCAGAACTTACAGCTACGTTGAAAAAAATGGCTATTTCAAAATTGTGATTGTATGGGTTTGGGAAAATGATAGGTGTGAGAGGGGGGTTAGTTTCAACTACGACAACTTTCAACTACGTTGAAAAAAAAGACTACCTAAAAATTTTGATTGGATTTATTTAGGAAAATTGTGAGCTTCAGAGGAGGGCTATCTGCCCCTCCAATCACTTTTGACTATTAAAAAGGGCACTAGCCCTTTCAGTTTGCAATCGAAAGAGCCCTTTTTGAAGTCTCTACTAAAAAGCTTTCCATAAAAACCTTATATGCCCCCAGGGCATAACTTACAGCCCTTGCCCTGGGGGGTTTGGGAGGTTTGTCGTCACCAAAATCAAAATTTACAGAACTTTCAACTACTTTGAAAAAAATTACTATCTCAAAATTTTAATTGGATGTGTTTGGGGAAATGATGCGCGTGAGAGGGGGGTTAGTTGCTCTCCATTAAATTTCGATTATTAAAAAGGGAACTAGCCCTTTCAATTTCCAATCAAATGAGCCCTTTTTGAAGTTTGTAAGACAACAAATTCTATAAAAACCTTATAAGCCCCAAGGGTATAACTTACAGTCCTTGCCCTGGGGACTCTGAGGGGGCTGTTTTTCTAAAAGTCTTAATTTCCAAAACTTTTAACTTCGTTGAACAAAATACATGTCTCAAAATTTTGATTGGAAGTGTTTGGGGAAATGGTGGGCGTTAGAGGTGGGTTAGTTGCCCATCAATTACTTTCAACTATCAAAAAGGGCACTAGCCCTTTCAATTTTCAATCGAATGAGCCCCTTTTGAATTTTTGCGACGATACTTTCTATAAAAACTTCATCTGCCTTCAGGGCATAAGCTATAATCCTCACCTTGAGGGCTGTGGGGGGGGGTTGTCATGCTCAAAGACATAATGTTCCAGAACTTGCAACTATGTTGAAAAAAAAATGGCTATTTCAAAATTGTGATTGTTTGGGTTTGGGAAAATGGTAGGTGTGAGAGGGGGTTAGTTGCCCTCCCATTGCTTCCGACTACTAAAAAGGCCACTAGCCATTTCAATTTCCAATGGAATGAGCCCTTTTTGAATTTTCTACGACAACGTTTTCTATGAAAACCTTATATGCCCCCAGGGTATAACTTACAACCCTTGCCCTGAGGGATGTGGGGGTGTAACCCCTAAAGATTTAATTTCCAAAACTTTCAACTACATTGAACAAAATTGCTATCTAAAAATTTTGATTGTATGGGTTTGGGGAAAAGGTGGGCGTGAGAGTGGTTTAGTTGCACTCCAATCACTTTTGAATATTAAAAAGGGCAATAGGTCTTTGAATTTCCAATCGAATGCGCCCCTTTTCAAGTTTTCACGAAAAAGATTTCAATAAAACCCTTATATGCCCCCAGGGTATAACTTATAACCCTTGGCCTGATTATCATCCTCAAAGACATAATTTCCAGAGCTTTCTACTGCGTTAAACAAAATGGCTATCTCAAAGTTTTGATTGGATGTGTTTGGTTAAATGGTGGGCGAGGAAGGGGTGTTAGTTGTCGACTTAGAATCACTTTCGACTATTAAAAAGGGCACTAGCCATTTCAATTTCCAATCAAATGAGCCCCTTTTGAAGTTTCTACGACAACACTTTCTATGAAAACCTTATATGCCCCGAGGGTATAACTTATAACACTTGCCCTGAGGGCTGCGGGGGGAGGGGGGGGGGGTTGTCATCCTGAAAGACCCGATTTTCAGAACTTCCAACTATGTTGAACAAAATGGCTATCTCAAAATTTTGATTGGATGTGTTTGGGGAAAAGGTGGGCGAGAGAGGGGGTTAGTTGCTCTCCAATCACTTTCGACTAATAAAAAGGCCACTAGCTCTTTGAATTTCCAATCGAATGAGCCTTGTTTGAAGTTTCTACGACAACGCTTTCTATAAGAATCTTATATTCCCCCAGGGCATAACTTACAACCCTTTTCCTGAGGGCTGTGGGAGAGTAGCCTTCTCAAAACCCTAATTTCTATCTGGAAATCAACTACGCTGAAGAAAATGGCTATCTCAAAATTTTGATTGGATGTGTTCGGGGAAATGGTGGGCGTGGAAGGGGTGTTAGCTGCCTTCCAATTACTTTCGACTATTAAAAAAGGCACTGGCCATTCCAATTTCTAATCGAATGAGCACTTTTCGAAGTTTCTACGACAGGTCCTTCTAGACGAAGTGCCCTGGTCTAAGACCAAAAATACATAATACATTGTGCCAACATTGTTCTTTACTTAGGCAGCGCTGTTGCTCTGTCTATTATTGTTTTTTATGTTGGATTTCTATTTGAGTGATATCATCTCTTGGTATTCCATTTTTGCATATCCACCATCAACAAAGTTGAATGGTCTCGGTAGTCCAAAGAAATTTAATGTCTCACTTTCATGACAACGCACTCATACATTTTCAATGATATCCCCACTAGACTTGTTTCATAGTTCAAATATGTGTCTTTGTCACCATTTAACGCAACTATGACTTTATCATGCGCACACATTTTCTTCGGATATTTCATCTTCACTTTTTTAAAAAACTTGATGCAAGTGTTTATCCTTCAAATGTAAAAAAAAATACTGATTTAAAATATACAGTAAACTATGTATTGTCGATGAGCAGCCATAGAGCACCACTAGTTAAGGCGCATAAATAAAAAAATAAAAATTAATGTTGAATTATTTCCTAGTGAAAAAAAATTCAGTGAAAAAAAAGAAAAGTGCTACTAAAAACAGTATTTTTCTAATAGTAAAAATCACGACTAACATATCTATATCATTCTCATTTCGTGTTTCGAAAATATTAAATGTAATTTTTTTAAGACATAAAAAAGTAAAAATACCTATTTTGAAAAAAAGTTTTAAAAAGGTTTAAAAAGAGTAAAAAAAAGTGGGGGGCCAAACAGCGGGGGGAGAGGGCATCGGGGCCCTTGGAGGTTGGGTCATTGATGGCTAAGGGAGGTTGTATCATTGACTAAAATGTATACGACTTTATTAGTTTCGACTTCATGCATACTCCAATGCTAAGCAATATTTTATATTAGTTGTACTCCTCACCTGGTACTTCTGTATAATAGCAACCACAGCCAGGATATGAAGTTAGTTTGATCCTAATCGCTTTTCTATACTTTAATCAGTTGAATGGTGAAGGATGTATATATTCTAATCATATTCTGACACATATATAATGTGGCGTGGGAATCAGCATTCCCTCAGATTTACCCTTAGTTGGTAAGCAATTACAATTTCAACCCTTTACTGGTTTCATTCAATGCAAATAAAAAAATTTATTCATATTATTGTCATTTGGATTCATCACTAAGCATTCCTTTTAAAAATTCATTGGTTGGAAGACTGCATCCCTTAAGATTTCTTGGAAATTTAAATAATTATTGTCATGACTTGAATATTAAGTATTTTAAGAATAACTGGTTTTTCTACTTTTGATTCATATTCTTACAGAATTTCCAGAATTGACAGATTGAATGACACAATTAACAGAATTCTAACACCTCTCTGTAAGTAGGTCAAAATGATGTACTAGTCGGAGTGTATACAGGCTATTTTTAGTGTCTCAGGTTGTTAGTTTCGTTATACGTCTCATTGTACGTCTCGGAGCTGGACTCCCCTTACTACTACCGACATCTCGCCTAAAATCTCAAGCCAAAAAGCATCCAAAGCCTAATAGGGTCCACCCACCTAGAGTGTCAGGCAAGCGACCCAATTCATAAGCTCAGACAGTTAAGCTAAAATTGAAGCAACAAGGCAATTTCGCTGAAATACATCTAGCAAATCTTCCTCAGTTTTTGGAGCGCCCATGCTTCAAAACCATACTTGACCAATGGCATCACTGTAGCTTCCAATTTTCTAATCTTGGTTTGCAGACTTATCTTCATACTCTGTGTAACTTTTTACACTCTGAGAAAACACCCTGAGCCTTCGCTGTTCTACCTTTAACATCGTCACTGCGCCCACCGTCTTTACTAATAATACTACAGAGGAACGGGAAGCTGTCCACTTGATTGATCATTTCGTTACCCATCATCACCTTTTCATCTTCACTTAGTCCTAGCATTAGCCACTTAATCTCCCTAATATTAATTCTCAAACCTATTCTAGCACCCTGAATTCGCAAAATCTCTGAAATTTCATTCATTTTGCTCACTTTTCCATCTAGGATGCTTAAATCACCAGCATAATTCTGTGTTCTCCCGTAGCCTTTCCAGTGCTCCTCAAGACACAGTCCAACAAAATGGTCTCTATAATTGAAAATAGAACACACCCGTATTTTACTTCTAGTTTAATGCAAAACCAGCTACTGTCCTCGTTAGTAGAGAGCTATCTTATACTCGTGACATGACCACGTGGTTTATGGTTTTCTCAGTGAGAATGAAAAAACAGGAATTTTCTCACTTGGAAAAACATGAATTTTGTCACATTTATGGTTGTTTTCATGGATGGATATGTGTGTTGTTCGATTTATTTGATGTTTTTCTCGGATGTCAACATCAAATTATGGATGTTTTATGGTTTTACCATATATTGGCACGAGAACCACGTGGTTTATGGTTTTTTTGTCAATGAGAATTTGAAAAACAGGAACTTTGTCACATTTATGTCTGTTTTCATGGATGGTTATGTGTGTTGTTCAATTTATTTGATGTTTTTCATGGATGTCAACATAAAATTATGGATGTTTTATGGTTTTTGTCAGTGAGAATTTGAAAAACATGGTGACAGGACCACGTTGGTTATTGTTTTATCACTGAGAATGAAAAACAGGAATTTTCTCACTTGGAAAAACAGGAACTTTCTCACTTGGAAAACCATAAACCACGTGGTCCTGTCACGAGTAGCACCTGTGAACTTGATTTACATAAAGTTCGCTGAGAGCTGCACTTACAACAACAACAACATCAACCTTGGAACACCTGTGCTGTCGACCTCAATTCACCTATCGTGAATCAATAATTCCCCTTAGAAACAACAAATTAATTTCCCCTTTCTTGACAGATCAATCAATCAATGACATCATCTGTCAGACTTTAAAAATTTTCGCCTAGAAACATTTCTCCAGGAATAGATCCAAATCATTAATGTCTTTGCCTCGGGAACAACTCTTTTGGTCGAACTCCAAAAGATATTAATAACCAAAGGCCATGGAAACAATTAGGCAAGAAACATCTTAGCGATGAATTGTTTTAGCGCGGGAATCAGGTTTCTTATTAATTTGAAATGCATTAGCGCAGAGATGCCAAAAACAATAGGAACACGCTGAATTTACGTTTAGGGATTATTTGGGCGAAACCGTTTTATCCATTTTATGGAACTATTTCGGCGAAACAGTTAGAGACATTTTGAAAGAAGATTTTAGGAAAGGTTTTAGAAGAGAATTTGAGGGTGAAACTCTGTGGTCATTATAATACACAAGTTCCATTTGAACAGTGTTGTGAGGTCCTCTAACCCAACCCAAAGGGTTCCGATCCCCCACCCCAACCCCGAAGGAAGCCCCCGGTACTCAAAGGTCCCCCAAGCTCCCAAAGAGCCCCAGCCCCCCAAACGCCCTCCTCAGACCCTCAAAGGCCCTCCTCTGGTCCTCAAAGGGCCC
Organism: Artemia sp. Qi Xiang Cuo; assembly: GCF_049724085.1. NCBI lineage: Eukaryota > Metazoa > Arthropoda > Branchiopoda > Anostraca > Artemiidae > Artemia > Artemia sp. Qi Xiang Cuo. Next base: position 44,583,827 of record NC_142797.1, on the reverse strand, counting down.
CCGGACCCCCAAAGGGCACCCCGGACCCCAAAGGCCCTCCCCCGGTCCTCAAAGGCCCCCCAAGCTCCCAAAGAGCCACCGGCACCCCCAAAGGCCCACCCAGACCCCCAAAGGCCATCCCCGGGCCCCCCAAAGGTCCATCGAGCTCCCAAAGGTCCACTGGGCTCCCAAAGGCCCTACACCGGTCCCCAATGGTCCCCCGGGCTCCAAAAGGGCCAACCGGCCCCAAAGGCCCTCCACCGGCCCCCAACGGCCCCTCCGGACCCCCAAAGGCCCCCCTGTGCCCCAAAGGCCCCCCCTGTGCCCCAAAGGCCCTCCCTATGCCCCAAAGGCCCTCCCCCGGCCCCCACCGGTCCCCCGGACCAGAGACGCGCGGCCAGGATGTACCGTGGACCTGGAAAGTACCACAGGTTGTACTACAGGGATGCGCTGTAGGTTAGGAAAGCACTACAGGATTTGCTGCTTGGAGGCGCTACGAGACCGTACCACCGGATGTGCCGCAGGGATGTATCGCAAAAACAAAAAAAGTAAATTAAAAAATAAAAATTTCGATCACAGAAGGGCACCCTCCCCCAAGGGTCCCCCAAACACCATCCTCAGACCCCCACAGGTCCTCCCCTGGTCCTCACCAATCCTCCGGACTTCCACCGGATAAACCGATCCGAAAGGGCCCCCGAATCCTCCCCCCCACTCCCCGGACACCAACCCGAGTCACCTATACATTTTTTTAATATTTTTTTATTGGGGTTGCATATATTTTAAGTAAAAGGTATCGCAACTAATTTACCGATACACTTTTAAGAGCAAGTTACTTTCTTAATGTCCCTCCTAAACCCATTTTCTAACTTGAAGTACTTATTTTTTTCACCCACAACTATACTTTACAGATTTGGATAACTCAAAACCAAGAAATATTTTTCAAAGTCATTTCAGAGCAAGCTACTTTCTTAATGTCCATCCTAAACCCATTTTGCAACTTGATGTACTTATATTTTTCGTTCAAAACAATACTCTACATCTTTGTGGATAACTCAACACAAACAAATACATTTCAAAGTCTATTTCAGAGCAAGTTACTTTCTTAATGTCCCTCCTAAACCCATTTTCCAACTTGAAGTACTTATCTTTTTCACCCTCAACTACACTATACAGCTTTTTGGATACCTCAACAACAAGAAATTTTTTTCAAAGACCATTTCAGAGCAAGTTAATTTCTTAATTTTACTCCTAAAACCATTTTCCAACTTGAAGAACTTATCATTTTCACTCACAACTATACTTTATAGCTTTTGGGATACCTCAGCACCAAGAAATACCTTTCAAAGACCATTTTAGAGCGAGTTACTTTCCTAACGTCCCTTCTAAACCCATTTTGCAACTTTAAGTACTTATCTTTTTCACCTGAAACTATACTTTACAGCTTTTTGGATACCTCAACACCAAGAAATACATTTCAATGACCATTTCAGAGCAGGTTTCTTTCATAATTTCCCTGTTAAACCCATTTTCCAACTTGAAGTACATATCTTGTTCACCAGAAATTATACTTTACATCTTTTTAGATACCTCAAAACCAAGAAATACTTTTCAAGGATCATTTCAGAGCAAGTAATTTTCTTAATGTCACTCCTAAACACATTTTCCAACTTGAAGTACTTATCTTGTTCACCCCAACTATACTTTACAGCTTTTTTGGATACCTCAAAACCAAGAAATACTTTTCAAAGACCATTTCAGAGCAAGTTAATTTCTTAATGGCCCTCCTAAACCCATTTTGCAACATGAAGTACATATCATTTTAACCCACAACTAGACTTTACAGCTTTTAGGATACCTCAACACCAAGAAATACTTTTCAAAGACCATTTCAGATCTAGTTACTTTCTGAATCTCCCTCCTAAACAAAATTTCCAACTTGAAGGACTTATCTATTTCACACACAACTAAACTTTACATCTTTTTGTATACCTCAAAGCCCAGAAATACTTTTCAAAGACCATTTCAGAGCAAGTTATTCTCTTAATGTCCCTCTTAAACCCCATTTACAACTTTAAGGACTAATATTTTTCACACGAAATTATACTTTACGACTGTTTGGTTACCTGAAAACCAAGAAATACTTTTCAAAAACCATTTCAGAGCAAGTTACTTTCTTAATGTCCCTCCTAAACTCTTTTTGAAACTTGAAGTACTTATCTGTTACACCCACAACTATACTTTACCGCCTTTTGGTTACCTCAACACCAAGAAATACTTTTCAAAGACCATTTCAGAGCAAGTTACTTTCTTAATGTCCCTCTTAAACCCACTTTCGAACTTGAAGTACTTATCTTTTCCACCACGTTCTCAATGAAAAAGAAATTAGTTTGTAATCATTTCTATTTTTTAAAATAATATAAAAATTTTTACCTTCGGCTCAGATTTTTATCAAGGTGGTTAAAAAATTTTAAATAATTTTCGAAATTTTCTCAAAAAAGTGAAGAAAAGTTTTTGATCTCTTCTGAATTTTACCATAGAACACGCTTCAATTCTGATTTCTCCAAAGAAAATAAAAATCTTCCAATTCAGTTCTTTATTTCACAGACATAAAGAAATTTAAAGTTCAATTCTAATTTTTCCGTGGAAGATAGAAAAAGTAATACCATACTTGTGAATATTTTCATGGACGATGAAAAGTTCATGTCCAATTTACAATTTTTTCTGCTAAGTGAAGAAAAGTTCAAGTTCTCTTCTGAACCTTACAAAATAACACACTTCAATGCTAATTTTCTCCAGAGAAAACAAAAATCTTCCACTTAAGTTCTTAATTTCACAAAGACATAAATAAATTTAAAGTTAATTTCTAAATTTGTCGTTGGAAGTTGGAAAAAGTAAGACCATACTTGTGAATATTTTCACGGAAGATAAAAAGTTCCAGTTCAATTTTCAATTTCCTCAACGAAGTAAAGAAAAGTTCAAGTTCTCCTCTTAATTTTACTGAAGAATACAAATCACTTCTAATTTCACATTAGAAAAAAAAATATTCCAATTAAGCTCTTTATTTCACGATAACATGAATAAATTTAGAGTTCAATTCTAAATTTTTCGGCTGAAGATACAGAAAGTAATACTATACTTGCGAATATTTTAATGGAAGATAAAAAGTTCTAGTTAAAAGGAAAATGTAATCAACGAATTGAATGCCAGGTAAAGTTCGATAATTAGAATTACGGACTAGAACAAGACAATACTACTGTAACCAAAGAAAATAAAAATATAAATAGGAAGCACAAAAAATCTAACAGTAATACAGAAATGTAATGTACTAGGCGAAATTTTGCTATGCACGTGAGTAATTTATATACCGAACTTGTGTACCTTTTCATGGACTACATAAATTTCTCACAAAGCTATTTTCAGACAAGCTAAGACAAGTTCAGACAAGCTATTTTCTTGCGAAAACACACAAAATCAGAAAAAAAATGTTCAGTGTTCCTCTAGTACCTACGCAATTAGGCTGAAATGAAGATATTTATGCAGAGTTTCAACTAAATATGGCTAAGTTTGCTAAAGACAAGCTATTTTCTTGCGAAAACACATAAAAAAACAGAAAATATTGTTAGTTTAGGTTAAGTTATATTAGGTTAGGTTAGCCCACGTACACGAGCAGATAGGTTAGGTTAGGTTAGGTTGGATTAAGTTTGGTTAGGTTAAGTTAGGTTAGGTTATATTAAGTTCGGTTAGGTTAAGTTAGGTTAAGATAGGTTAGATTAAGTTAGGTTAGGCTAAGTTAGGTTAGGATAGGCTAGCCTAAGTACGCGCACGTACGTAGGCTAACCTAGCCTAACCTAACTTAGCCTAACCTAACTTAATCTAACCTATCCTAACCTAACTTAATCTAACCTAACCTAATCTAACCTAACCTAACTTAACCTAACCTAACTTAATCCAACCTAACCTAACCTCTATGCGCGCGTACGTAGGCTAACCTAGCCTAGCCTAATCTAATCTAACCTAACCTAACCTAACAATATTTTTTCTTATTTTGTGTGTTTTCGCAAGAAAATAGCTTGTCTTTAGCAAACTTAGCCATAGCTAGTTGAAACTCTGCATAAATATCTTCATTTCAGCCTAATTACGTAGGTACTAGAGGAGAATTGAAAATTTTTTTTTTCTGATTTTGTGGTTTTTCGCAAGAAAATATATTGTCTTTAGCAAAATTAGCCATATCAAGAAGAAGCTCTTCATAAATATCTTCATTTCATCCTAATTGCTTATAGAATAAATTAAAAGAGAACCTTTTTTATGATTTTGTGTGTTTTCGCAAGAAAATAGCTTGTCTTTAGCAAACTTAGCCATAGATAGTTGAAACTCTGCATAAATATCTTCATTTCAGCCTAATTGCGTAGGTACTAAAGGAACATTGAACATTTTTTCTGATTTTGTATGTTTTCGCAAGAAAATATCTTGTCTTTAGAAAACTTAGCCATAGCTATTTGAAACTTTTAATAACTCTATTCAATTTTAGCCTAATGGTGTATGTACTAGTGGAACATTGAAAAATTCTTCTGGTTTTGTGTGTTTTCGCTAGAAACTAGCTTGTTTTCAGCAAACTGAGCAATATGTAGTTGTAACTGTGCATAAATGTCTACTGTTTTAGCCTACATATGTAGGTACTAAGGGAAAATTGAAAATTTTTTCTGATTTTACATTTTTCCGGCAGAAAATAGTTTTTCTATAAAGAAATTATCCATAACTAGTTGTAAATCTGCATAAATATATAAATTTTTGTGTAATTGCGTAGTTCATAAAGGAACATTGATCATTTTTTCTGATTTTGTGTGTTTTCAGAAGAAAATATCTTGTTTTTAGAAAACTTAGCCATAGCTATTTGAGAATCTTAATACATAGATACATTAAAGAATAATATCGTAGGTACTAAACGAATCAATATCATTTTTTCTGATTTTGTGTGTTTTCGCAAGAAAATTGCTTGTATTTAGAAAACTTAAACATAAATAGTTGAAACTCTGCATACATATCTTCATTTAATCATAATTTCGTAGGTACTATAGGAACATTGCACATTTTTTTTCTGATTTTGTGGGTTGTCGCTATAAAATAGCTTGTCATTATGAAACTTAGCCATAGGTAGTTGAAACTCTGCATATATATCTTCATTTAAATATTAATTCGTATGTTCTACATAAAAATTGAACATTTTTTCTTAGATTATGTGTTTTAACACGAAAATATCTTGTGTTTAGATAAATTATACATAGATATTTGAAACTCTGCATAAATATCTTCATTTTTAGTCTAAGTGCGTATGTACTATTTGAACATTTAACATTTTTTCTAAGTTTGGGGATTTTCTCTAGAAAATAGCATGTATTTAGCACTTTTAGGCATAGCTAGTTAAAAATTTGCATAAATTTCTTCTTTTTTAGTATAATTGAATAGTTACTAATGGAACATGGAACATATTTTCTGATTTTGCGTGTTTTCTCAAGAAAATAACTTGTCTTTAGCAAACTTAGCCATAGCTAGTTGAAACTTTGCATAAATATCTTCATTTTTAGTCTAATTGCGTAGGTGCTAGAGGAATATTGATCATTTTTTCCGATTTTGTGTGTTTTCACATGAAAATAGCTTGTCTTTAGCAAACTTAGCCATAGATAGGAGAACTTGAACATTTTGCACTTCTTCGAGAAAACTCTTAATTAAAGTGGAGTTACTTATCTTCATTTTGAATATTAACAATCATTTTATATCGAATACAATAGAATATGGGAATTACGGAACAGAACTTCTAAATTTTTTTATTATTCGATAAAAATATGAAACAAATTTTAGAAAAATATTACATACAATGAGACTTTTGATATTAATTTACAATAACAACAATAAGAGCGTAACTTTATATTTATTCCATCTAAATATTTGGAATAGAACTGTAAATTTCTTTATTTCTTTGTGGAACTTAAAACTGAAGTGGAATATTTTTATTTTCTCTGGAGAAATTAGAATTGAAGTGTGTTCTTTGGTAAAGTTCAGAAGAGAACTTGAACTTTTCTTCACTATGTCGAGAAAATGTTAATTGAACTAAAAATTTTTATCTTCCGAGAAAATATTCACAAGTACGGTATTACTTTTTTTATTTTCCCAAGATAAATATAGAATTGAACTTTAAATTTTTTTATGTTAATGTGAAATAAAGAGGTGAAGTGGAAGATTTTTATTTTCTCTGGTGAAATTAGAATCGAATTGTGTTCTTTAGTAAAATTCAGATGAGAACTTGAACTTTTCTTCACATTTTTTAGTAAATTTTAAGTTTAACTAGAAATATTTATATTAAGTTAAAATATTAACAAGTATAGTATTACTTTTTATATCTTCCACTGAAAAACTTAGAATTGAACTTTAAATTTCTTTATGTCTTTGTGAAATAAAGAACTTAAGAGGAAGATTTTTTTTTTCTCTGTAGAAATTAGAATTGAATTGTGTTCTTTAGTAAAAGTAAGAAGAGAACTTGACCTTTTATTCACTTCGTTGAGGAAACTGTAAATTGAACTAAAAATTTTTATCTTCCGGTAAAATATTCACAAGTATGGTATTATTTTTTCTATCTTCAACCATAAATTAGAATTGAAATTTAAATTTCTTTCTGTCCTTGCGAAAATAAGAACTTAAGTGGAATATTTTTATTTCCTCTGAAGAAATTAGCATTGAATTGTGTTCTTTTATAAAGTTCAGAAGAGAACCTGAACTTTTCTTCACTTCGATGAAAAAATTTTAAATTGAACTAGAACTTTTTATCTTCCATGAAAATATTCATAAGTATGGTGTTACTTTTTCTATCTTCTCTCGAAAAATTTAGAAATGAACTTTAAATTTTTCTATGTCTTTGTAAAATAAATAAATTAAGTGGAAGATTTTTATTTTCTTTGGTGAAATTAGAATTGAATTGTGTTATTTAGTAAAATTCAGAAGAGTACTTGAACTTTTCTTCACGTAGTTGATTAAATTTTAAATAGCACGGTAACTTTTTATGGACTCATATAATAGTCGCCTGCATGTTATTAATTGCTGCACCGTCTGAGGAAAAATGTAGACTTGAACTTGAAGTTTCTTTATGTCAGCGTGACAAGATTGGCATCCTAGGTTGATATGTTTTTCTCAGTATAACTTATTCGTATATCGTATTCTTTAGTAAAATTAAGTAGAGAACTTGAACTTTTCTTCGAGAACTTGATCTTTTCTTCACTTCTTTGAGAAAATTTTTAATTGAACTAGAACTTTTCATCTTCCTTGAAAATATTCACAAGTATGGTGTTACTTTTTCCAACTTCCACTGAAAAATTTATAATTGAACTTTATATTTCTTTATGTCTTTGTTAAATTAATAACTTAAGTAGAAGGCTTGTGTTTTCTCTGGAGAAATTTGGCATTGAAGTGTGTTTTTTTGTATAGTTCTGAAGATAACTTGAACTTTTATTCACTTCATTTAGAAAATTTTAAATTGGACAAGAACTGTTCATCTTAAATGAAAATATTCAGAAGTTTGGTATTACTTTTTCTATCTACCACCGAAAAATTAGAATTTAACTTTAAATTACTTTATGTGCTTGTGAAATAAGGAACTGAATTGGAAGATTTTTGTTTGCTCTGGAGAAATTAGAATTGGAGTATGTTCTTTGGTAAAATTCAGAAGAGATCAAAAACTTTTCTTCACTTTGTTGAGAACATTTGTAACATTATTTTAAATTTTTTCATCCCGTTGATAAAAATCTGAACCGAAGGGGAAAATTTTTATATTATTTCTAAAAATGGAATTGATTACAAACTAATTTCTTTTTCATTGAGAAGGGGGTGGAAAATATAAGTACTTCAAGTTGCAAAATGGGTTTAGGAGTGTCATTAGGAAAATAACTTGCTCTGAAATTGTTTTTGAAAAGTATTTTTTGTTGTTGAGGTAAACAAAAAGCTGTAAAGTATAGTTGAGGGGGAAACAAATAAGTACTTCAAGTTGCAAAAAGAGTTTAGAAGGGACATTAAGAAAGTAACTTGCTATGAAATGGTTTTTGAAAAGTATTCCTTTGTGTTCAGGTAACCAAAAAGGTGTTTAGTCTAGTTTAGGGTGAAAAAGATAGGTACTTTAAGTTTTAACATGGGTTGGGGAGGGACATTAAGACAGTAACGTGCTCTGAAATGATCTTTGAAAAGTATTTTTTTGTTTTGAATTATACAAAAATCTTTAAAGTGTGGTGGGGGCTTAAAAAGATAAGTGCTTCCAGTTTTAAAATGGGTTTAGGAGTGAGATTAAGAAAGTAACTTGCTCTGAAATGGTATATGAAATTGATTTCTTGGTTCTTTGGTAATAAATAATCTTTAAAGTATTGTTGAGTGTGAAAGATATAAGTACATCAAGTTGGAAAATGGGTTTATAAGTGCTATTAAGATAGTAAATTTCTCAGACATTTTATTTGAAAAGTATTTCTTGGTGTTGAGGTGACAAAAAAGATGTAAAGTATAGCTGGGGGTGAAAAAGATAAGTACTTCAAGTTGGAAAATTGGTTTAGGAGGGAAATTAAGAAAGTTACTTGCTCTGAAATGATCTTTGAAAAGTATTTCTTTGTGTTGAGGTATCCAAAAAACTGTAAAGTATAGTTTCGTGCGAACTAGATAATTACTTCAAATTTCAAAATGGGTTTAGAAGGGACATTAGGAAAGCAACTTGCTCTGAAAAGGTCATTGAAATGTATTTCTTGGTGTTGAGGTATGCAAAAAGTTGTAAAGTATAGTTTAGGGTGAAAAAGATAAGTACTTAAAGTTGCAAAATGGGTTTAGAAGTGAAGTTAGGAAAGTAACTCGCTCTAAAATGGTCCTTGAAAAGTATTTCTTGGTGTTGAGGTATCCCAAAAGCTGTAATGTGTAGTTGTGAGTGAAAATGATAAGTTCTTCAAGTTTGAAAATGGATTTTGGAGTGACAATAAGAAAGCAACTTGCTTTGAAATGTTCTTTGAAAAGAATTTCTTGATGTTGAGGTATCCAAAAAGCTGTAGAGTATAGTTGAGGGTGAAAAAGATAAGTACTTCAAGATGTGAAATGTGTTTAGTAGTGTATATAATATATTAACGTGGTCCGAATGTGTAAAAGAAAAGAATTACTTTGTTTTATTTCATCCCAACACATTGACGTTATTGTCTGGATCGAAAAATATAATTATAAAAATATGCGATCGTTGTGAAGAAGGGATATTAAGAAAGTAACTTGCTCTGAAATGACTTTTGAAAAATATTTCTTGGTGTTGAGGTATCAAAATCTATAAAGTCTAGTTGTGGGTGAAAAAAATAAGTACTTCAAGTTAGAAAATGGGTTTAGGAGGGAGATTAAGCAAGTAACATGCTGTGAAGTTGTTCAGAAAAGTGTATCTGGAAAATAGGTTCTTGAACTTGTTTTGAAAAAATATAATAAAGCCATAAAAAAGTATTAAAAAATGGAGAGGGGACTCTTTGGGGGGCCCGGGGAGGGTGTTTGGGGATCCGGGGGCCTTTGAGGGCCGGGTGGTCCTTTGGGTGCCCGGGTGGCCTTTGAGGACCAGGGGAGGACCTTTGGGGGTCTGAGGAGGGTGTGGGGTGGACCCGCGTGGAAGGGGGCCCTTCTGTGTTCGAAATGTTTAGCTGTTCGTTTACTTTTTTTTTGTTGCGCGTCCCTGTAGGATATCCTGTGGTGCCTTCCTGTAGTGCCTCCCTGCGCCGAATCCTGTGGTTCAATCCTGCCCCACGGCGCATCCCGGCGGCACATCCTGCGGCGCTTTCCTGGCCCACGGCGCATCCCGGCAGCGCTTCTCTGGTCCGGGGGCCCTTGGGGGGCCGGGGGGGGGCCTTTGGGGCATAGGGTGGGCCTTTGGGGCACCGGGGGGCCTTTGGGGGGCCGGAGGGGCAGTTGGGGGCCGGTGGAGGGCCTTTGGGGCCGGTTAACCCTTTTGGAGCCCGGGGGACCATTGGGGACCGGTGTAGGGCCTTTGGGAGCCCAGTGGACCTTTGGGAGCTCGATGGACCTTTGGGGGGCCCGGGGATGGCCTTTGGGGGTCTGAGTGGGCCTTTGGGGGTGCCGGTGGCTCTTTGGGAGCTTGGGGGGCCTTTGAGGACCGGGGGAGGGCCTTTGGGGTCCGGGGTGCCCTTTGGGGGTCCGGGGGCCCTTTGAGGACCAGAGGAGGGCCTTTGAGGGTCTGAGGAGGGCGTTTGGGGGGTTGGGGCTCTATGGGAGCTTGGGGGCCGTTTGAGTACCGGGGGCTTCCTTCGGGATTGGGGTGGGGGATCGGACCCCTTTGGGGTTGGGGTAGAGGACCTCACAACACTGTTCAAATGGAACTTGTGTATTATAACGACCACAGAGTTTCACCCTCAAATTCTCTTCTAAAACCTTTCCTAAAATCTTCTTTCAAAATGTCTCTAACTGTTTCGCCGAAATAGTTCCATAAAATGGATAAAACGGTTTCGCCCAAATAATCCCTAAACGTAAATTAAGCGTGTTCCTATTGTTTTTGGCATCTCTGCGCTAATGCATTTCAAATTAATAAGAAACCTGATTCCCGCGCTAAAACAATTCATCGCTAAGATGTTTCTTGCCTAATTGTTTCCATGGCCTTTGGTTATTAATATCTTTTGGAGTTCGACCAAAAGAGTTGTTCCCGAGGCAAAGACATTAATGATTTGGATCTACTCCTGGAGAAATGTTTCTAGGCGAAAATTTTTAAAGTCTGACAGATGATGTCATTGATTGATTGATCTGTTGAGAAAGGGGAAATTAATTTGTTGTTTCTAAGGGGAATTATTGATTCACGATAGGTGAATTGAGGTCGACAGCACAGGTGTTCCAAGGTTGATGTTGTTGTTGTTGTAAGTGCACGCTCTCAGCGAACTTTATGTAAATCAAGTTCACAGGTGCTACTCGTGACAGGACCACGTGGTTTATGGTTTTCCAAGTGAGAAAGTTCCTGTTTTTCCAAGTGAGAAAATTCCTGTTTTTCAAATTCTCAGTGAGAAAACAATACACCACGTGGTCCTGTCACCCAGTTTTTCAAATTCTCACTGACAAAAAACATAAAACATCCATAATTTGATGTTGACATCCACGAAAAACATCAAATAAATCAACCAACACACATAACCATCCAAGAAAACATACATAAATGTGACAAAATTCCTGTTTTTCAAATTCTCATTGACAAAAAAACCATAAACCACGTGGTTCTCGTGCCAATATATGGTAAAACCATAAAACATCCATAATTTGATGTTGACATCCGAGAAAAACATCAAATAAATCGAACAACACACATATCCATCCATGAAAACAACCATAAATGTGACAAAATTCATGTTTTTCCAAGTGAGAAAATTCCTGTTTTTTCATTCTCACTGAGAAAACCATAAACCACGTGGTCATGTCACGAGTATAAGATAGCTCTCTACTCTCGTTTCCTACCTTAACTGCTGCACTGTTATTCTCGGACATAGCACCAATAATTTTAATATATTTGTCGGGTATACCATAAGACCTTCGCTAAAGCTCTTCTGTAAGCTGAATTGAACGCCTGCTCATTATCTATAAAACCTGGGACTAAAGGTGTTTGATGACTCAGGCACTTCTCAATTATTAACCTAAGAGTGAAAATTTGTTCGTCACATCCTCTACCCATCCTTAAACTGCACTGTTCTTTTCTTAAAACTTTTTCTACTGCATCTTTCAGTCTAAGAAGTAGCATCTTACTAAGTAATTTGCTACCTACAGAAACCAGGGTAATGCCTTTATAATTACCAATTCACTCTTATCACCTTTCTTATTAGGGTTTTCCGAAAATTGCTAGGTACTTTCCCTTTTTCAAAAATCATTATCACAGTCTTCAGTAACTTATTCCTAACCTTATAGCCACCATATTTAATAAATTCATTTACCACACTATGAGCACCTGGGTCCTTGTCATTTCTCAATTCTTTTATTACTGTTTCTAATTCTTCCTTGCAAAATGAAGCTTCCTTCACATCCAAGGTGTTACAAACTACTTCATTTTCCTCTATATTTTTTCCTGTAACTCTATGCCGGATAGCACATTCTCAAAATCTTCTACCCATCTCTCTTTAACTCTTAAAGAGATATGAATTCATATATGAATTAAGTGATATAAATTAAGTTGTTTTTCTATTCAGGAAAAAGTAAAACTACGATTGCATATCTTGTTTTTTTCTGGATTAATTTAAAAAAAAATCCACGAAATAAGTTTTTCAAATACAAGTAAAGAGGTACACTAGACCAAAACTGTGGAGATATAAATTCGAATAATTTTCCAAGCGTAAAATTGCCACAAATCACCATCAATAAATAAATAAAACCCAAAACAAACAGAAGTTACAATAATTAACTGATTAAAACTCAAAACGAACATTTATTTATTCGTATAACTAATTGTGGCCCCGTTCCAATATTTAACTGGGGCAATCCAGATTGACTCAATTTATTAACTTGGCAGTACAATATTTTACTATTATGCCGTCTAGCTGCGTCTTCCAGGTCCTCAGCAGTTTTGTCCCTTGTCTCCACTTCACACCTCTTTAGTTCAGATTTTAATGCTTTCTCCACTTTCTTTAGATTCCTCTTATTTTCATATGATCTATCGCTTAGATGATACAGCCCATTCTCCTCTCTATTAAACATAAATTCTTTTAACTCATATTCCTAGCTATGTTCCTACATACACTAGTATCTTTTACTCATCCTGTCAGTCTTTGCTTTGCAATAATATAATCAATAAGGTTAGCTGTCTTACCATCATGTGGATACCATGTTAACTTCTTGACCATTTTATGACCAAATACTGTATTGGTTATAATTAGATTGTTATACCTACAAAAATGCAGCAGTCTGTAGCCATTACTGCTTTCTTTTCCGACTTGTGTGCTATAGACTGCTGACGACGATAAAAAAGAACAAGTGCAAAAATAGTTGTGCTGTTCTGCAACAAAATCGTCAGTCAGATACAGTCCTATAATAAGTAAAAATTAAATCGAAGAGAAAGGCTTCGGATGAATAAATGAAACCCCAAAAGAGCAAAAACGAAGTCAAACTCCAAAAAAGAACATAAATTACTACAAATAAGAGTAGGGCTACTGCCCTTTGAAACCCAATAGAGGCTAAAATTTCGTTTACACTTTACTCAAAACGATGTTGACTGCAAAGAGTGGTTTTTTCTTATGTCGCAGAATGAAAGAAATAATAAATTCATTTATGAATTTTAATTTGCTTTGCAATTTGAAAAGGAAACTTTTCATTTTTTTTCTTTTGATTTCACTTCATTGAAAAATAATTGGAGCAAAAGAGGAAAATTTATACCTTAGTATAAACTTTCTGATCATCAGTAGAAAATTTTTCAAGCAATCTGTTTAGTCGGCTGAAGTAATGTATTGAGTTGGCGAATCAATAAATGACACATACGTAATTGGCAGGAGATTGGTTTGAAGGGTGTAAATACCAATTAAAATTCATTACAAACAAGCTTAACGAAACTAAATTGATTGTTAAAATACACGTTAAAACAGACTTTACTTTTTAGTATTTTTTAATTTGCTAATGCCAATAGTTGAAGTAGTTTATAAAACATCTGGGGCGAGGGTAAAGAACGACCAAACAATAAAACGTCAAGTTTAAAGTTTTTGTATAAGCACTATCCCCCAGAATTAGCTGAATCTTCAGCTGTTAAATATTGAGAGAGAATTTTATAAAGATAAATAAAACATAAGGATGTATATCCATATAAAATTAAAAAAAATCCGAGATGGATGAGTAAGGATTACCCAGAAATTGGCTAACGTAATAAAAAGTGGCCATTCACTCAGGCTACAGACACTTGATCTAATGTCTAATAGATTCTACACATGTTTACATTTCTCACTTTTGAAGAATGAAGCTTTAACTTATTCATAGTTCGGCACTTGAGTTGAAAAATTATTCAGATATAATATATCTGGAAAAAATTATTCATCAATAAATGGTCATTAAAAGTCAATTTTCTATTGCTGCCTTGAGAATAAACCATTCTCACTAAGAAACGTCCCAGTTTCTACTATTGAAATGTAATTCTTTCTGTTATGCAGTATGGTCGGTGAAGCTAGTCGAGTGGCAAGAGAACCTAGTAAGCGTCTATGCGGGGAAAAGCTTTATGATGGCATTCGCCTAGTTTGTAACAGTGTCGGAGGATATAACGGTATTCGCAGAAGGAATATTGATGACTCATCCTTTGAGGCTCGTAAGTCATTCTAAATTTTATTACTATCTTAAAATTTTATTACCTACCTGAAAGGGTTTTCCCTTATTTATTTTTTTTAGATATTCATTTCGTCAAGGTGTTTTCCCATTTCGTCAAGGGTTTTCCCTTATTTTTTTTTTTAGATATTCATTTCGTCAAGGTGTTTTCCCATTTCGTCAAGGGTTTTCCCTTATTTATTTTTTTTAGATATTCATTTCTTCAAGGTGTTTTCCCATTTCTTCAAGGGTTTTCCCTTATTTATTTTTTTAGATATTCATTTCGTCAAGGTGTTTTCCCATTACGTCAAGGGTTTTCCCTTAGTTATTTTTTTTAGATATTCATTCCGTCAAGGTGTTTATTTGATTACAAAGTAGCTTTGCGTTAAGTCCTGGAAGTGCGAAGGAAAAGCTGAATGTGAGCTTGGAAGCATCGGTGACACAGGCAGAAGGGCTGGATGCACACAAATGGCAACCATTTCTCTAAAAGACGAGATTGAATAGCATACTATGTGCATTAAAAGAATCAGCTTTTTATGGGGAATCTATATGTGTGAAACACATTAAGTTTAATATTACGTTTCACAAAGTATTAGCATAAGCAAATATTCATAATTTTAGAAAAAAGGAAAAAATGCATCCTAAAAGAACCGAGATCTTGATGAGAACTCTGCCGTGAAATTCAAGCTATCTAAAAATGCTAGAGCAGAGGATTCAAGATCTTGTCCACAGAAATACGAAATTCAACATTTTTGTGGTGTTGGAGGATCAGGCATGCGTGTTTTTTTTTCCTTAGGAATCATCAGATCAGCAATCGTAGATATTCGGAAGACATCACATTCTAGCGGACATTTAGAGTTCAAGTGCCCTTTTTAAGGAACTAAAGAGATAATCTTATTACATGGATCAAATAGGGCCAAACTCCATCGAGCACCAATTAAGGCAACAAACCAGCTTAGAAATGCTAATACAGGCCTAGTGTTTTTTCACAGTTGAAAAAAGTGTGGAAAGATAAGAAGATAAATCTGATAACCAAGATTAGAATATTGGAAGCTACAGTTTTGACAGTGGTCAAATATGGCTTTCAGAGCGCATGGACGCTCCGAAAAATGGATGAAGATTTGCTAGATGTTTTCCAGAGAAATTACCTACGGAATGTTTTGGTTGCTGACTGACTGAATTTCAGTAGAGAGCTATCTTATACTCCGGACAGGAGTCCATATATGGGCATAGAGTCCTTAGGGAGAATGATTGCGTAATCGGTCAATGACCTCTTTCTCCAGGTGTGTTTTTGGCACGCCCTCAGCGAATGTCAATGTTGTTAGTATTGTTTCCGAGGCAAAATGTCAAGCTCAATGTTGTTGTTGTTTTGAACAGAGTCATTAGAGAGAACACGTGGTTAATAGGGTCAATGTTGTTGTCGTTCGAAGCAAAGTTAATGACACTTCCTTCCTGTTCGAGGCAGATGTTATGATCCAGAAATAGTATTTGTTATTGTTATTCGAGTCAGATGTTACGAGTTTCCGGGAAACAGTATTTGTTATTGTTGTTTCCAAGCCAAATGTTATGAGTTCCCGGGAAACAGTTAATTAATGTCTGACAGATGACGTCAAGTTAATTAATGACTTTACATTTCCAAAGAGAATTGTCTCCGAGAAACAGTTTAGATCACACATGATGTCATGATTGATTGATTGACACGAAAGGGGAATTAATTTGTTGTTCTAGAGAGAATTGATTCATGAAAGGGAAATTAATTTGGACTTCTAACAAGAGAATCGTTTCCGAGCAGACGTATTGATCTTAGCGCGCGAAAAGGTTTCCAAATAATTGAAATAAGCCAGCGCAGGGATGCCAAACAAATGGAACATGCTGAAATTACGTTTGGGGATAATTTTGGCGAAACCGTTTTAGCTAATTTATGGAACTATTTCGGCGAAACAGCTAGAGACATTTTGAAAGAAGATTTTAGGAAAGGTTTTAGAAGAGATTTTGGAAGAGGTTTTGAGTGTGGTCGTTATAATACACAAGTTTCATTTTAACAGTGTTGTGAGGTCCTCTACCCCAACCCCAAAGGCTTCTCATAACCTACCCCCAACCCCAATGCAGCCCCCCGGACACAAAGGTGCCCCCACCTCCCCAATGGCCCCCCGCGCCCCCCAAGGCCCCCCCAGACCTCCAAAGGCCACCCCCGGGCCCCCCAAAGGCCCCTCGAGCTCCCACAGGGCCAAAGGGGTCCCACAGGGCTCCCCCACCCCAACAAGGCCATCCCCGAGCCCCCAAGGCCCTCACCCGGCCCCCAAGGGCCACCCGACCCCCAAAAGCCCTCCCTGTGCCATAAAGGCCATCCCCGGGCCCCCCAAAGCCCCATCGAGCTCCCAAAGGACCAACGGGGTCCCAAATGCCCTCCACCGGTCCCCAAATGTCCCCCAGGCCCCCAACTGCCCCCCGGACCTCCGAAGGCTCACAGGGCCCCCAAAAAACCACCGGGCTCCCAAGGGCCCCCCCCCCGGTCCACAAAGGTCCCCCGGGCTCCCAAAAGCCCACTCAATCCTCAAGGGCCTCCTAATCCCCAAACGCCCTCCCTGGTCCCCATAGGTCCTCCCCCCGGTCACCATAGATGCCAACACAAACTTACACAGACAAAAAAACTTACACACACACACACAAACTCACACACACACACGGAAACTTACACACACATGAAAACTAACACACACACCCCAAAAATAACACACAAACACACAAAAAAAATTACACACACACACAAAAACAAAAACTAACACAAGCACAATAAAAATTAAATTAACACAAAAAATGAAATGCACACAAAATATTACACACACACACACACACACACACACAAAACTTACAAAAACACACACACACATAAGACCAAAAACAAACACAAGCACACAAATACACACACACAAAAATTACACACACACAAACACACACACACACAAAAAAACATACAAAATACCACAAAAAAAATCACACACACACACACACACACAAACTAACACACACACACACACACACACACATACACAAAAAAAAAACACACACACACACACGAAAACAAACACACACAATACAAAACTTACACACACGAAAACTTACAATAACACAAAAACTTACATGCACACAAAAACTTACACACACACACACACACACACACACACACAAAAACACACACAAAAAAAAACACACACACACGCCAAAACATACACACACACAAAAACATACACACACACACACACACACACACACAAAATTACACAATAAAACAAAAAAAAACACACACACACGCACACAAAATTGCAAACACACACACACACACACTAAAACTTACACACACACGCCCAAAAATCCACAAACAAAAAAATACACACACACACACACACACACAAAAACAAAAACAATCACACAAAAACTATCATTCACACCAAAATATAAAATCACACAAAAACTTACACACACACACACACACACACACACCAAACTAACACATACCCACACACAAAAACACACCCACACACGCCAAAACTTAAACACACAAAAAAACATACACACACACACAAAAACTTACACATGAACACACAAACACGAACACACACACACTCACAAAAACTTACACACACACACACACACTAAAAAAAATTACACACACACACACACACGAAAACTTACACACACACGACAAAACTTACACACACAAAAAATTAAACATGCACACGAAAACTTAAACACACACACACGAAAAAATACACACACACACACAAACTTACACACACACACACACACACACACACACACAAAAAATAAAACAACAAAAAGAACAATTAAATGAACCCCCACAAAAAAATGACAAAACACTCTGAACCAACAAAAAAAAAAAACACACAAAAAACACACACACACACACACACCAAAACTCACACACACACGCCAAAACTCACACAAACACACACAAAAACTGACACACACAAACACACACAAAAACTTACACATGAACACAAAAAAACTCACACACACATGCACAAAAACTTACACACACACACACACACACACAAAAACAAAAACACACACGCCAAAACATAAACACACAAAAACTAAGACACACAAACACACAAACACACACAAACACAAAAAAAAAAACACACACTAAAACACACACACACAAAAAATCACACACACACACACACACAAAAACTTACACACACACTCAAAAACTGACACAAACACAAAAATACACACACACACAAAAAATAACACCAAAACTCAATATAATACAGTAAATATCTAAATGATATACACACACAAAAATTTAAACACACACAAAAAGTTACACACACACACACACACAACACTTACACACTTACATCCACACACAATAGCTTAGACACACAAAAACTTACACACACACACAAAGGCTTAGACACAAAAAAACTTACACGCACACACAAAAACTTACACACACACGCAAAAACTTACATGCACACAAAAACTTACATTCACACAAAAAACTACACAAACTCACAAAAAATTAAACACACACACAAACAAACTTACACACACACACACAAAAACTTACACACACACAAAAACTTACACACACACACACACACACACACAAACAAACACATGCACACGAAAACTTACAAGAACACAAAAACTAACACACACACACACACACACACAAAAACTAACACACACACGTCAAAACTAAAATCCACACAAAAACTTAAACATACATACACACACACAAACTTACACACACACACACACACAAAAAAATAAAAAAAACAAAAAAAAAAACACACACACACAAACACAAAAAAACTTACAACAACACACACACAAAACTAACACAAAAACCCAAAATATAATACAAAAAAAAAAAAACACTCACACACAAAAACTAAAACACACAATAAAATCCTAAAATGAACACAAAAACTTACATTCACACAAAAACATACACACACACACAAAAAAAAACACACACACACACACAAAACAAAAACACAAAAACAAACTAACACACACACAAAAACTTCCACACAAACACACACACACACACAAACAAAAACTAAAACAATCAAACAAAAAACTAAAAAACACACAAAAAAGATAAGACAAACAAAAAATAACACAAACACACACAAAAAATTACAAAAAAACGAACAAACTAACAAGCACACAAAAACTTACAATAACAAAAAAACTTACACACACACAAAAACTTACACACACACACAAAAACTTACACACACACACAAAATCTTACACACACACACACGCATTAAAACTTACACACACACGACAAAACTAACACACACACTCAAAAAATTACACACACACACACAAAAACTTACACACACAAAAACACACAAACAAACAAAAGCACACTAAAACTAAAATGCATAAAAACAAAAACCTGCACATACAAACATACACCTACACACACACGCACACACACACAAGAACTAATACACACACACGCAAAAAAAAACACACCAAAACACTATTACACACACACACACAAAAACATAAAATATAAAGAAAACACACTCAAAAACACACTCTCTAACACATAAACAAACTCGCAAAAACAAAAAAACACACCCAAATACACATGTACACAAAAACTAACGAAAAAACAAACAAACTAAAAAAAAATCGAACAAGCCAAAACTTACACACACACAAAAAAAAACACACAAAGACAAACACAAACAAACAAACACAAATACACACACATAAAAACACACACACACAAAAACTAACAAAAGCACACGAAAAATTAAAATAACAAAAAAAATTACATGCACAAAACATATTACACACACACACACACACAAAAATTACAAACACACACACACACACACGAAAACACACAAACACACACAAAAAAAAACACACACAAACAAAAAATAACACACACACACATACAAAATAAATAACAAATGAACACAAAAAAACTCTCACGCAAATTCACAAAAACTTACACACACACACACAAAACTGACACACACACACACACGAAAACTCACACACACACGCAAAAACAAACACACACAAAAACTTAGACACACACACACAAACACACACACAAAATAACAAACACACACACAAAAAAAATAAAACCCAACAACACTAACACACACAAAAACAAAAACTTAAAAAAAAAAAAAAAATAAAATAATACACGATCAATATATTATACACACATAAACAAACACAAAAACACTAAAACTTACACACACACACACAAAAACTTACACACACACAAAAACTTAAACACACACACACACACAAACACAAACACAAGCACACCAAAACTAACATTCACACAAAATCTTACATGAACACAAAAACATACACACACAAACACACACACAAAACTTACACACACACACACACTAAAACTGACACACACACACACAAATACATACAAACAAACACAAACTTAAACATGAACAAAAAAAAAATTCACACACACACACACACAAAAACTAACAAACACACATTCACACACAAAAATAACACACACACGATCTAAAACAAACACACACACGCCAAAAAAAACACACAAACAAACTAACACACAAAAACACACACACAAACAAACACAAACTTACACACACATACACAAAAACTTACACACACACACACAAAAACACACACACATACAAACACACACAAAAACTAACACCCACACACACAAGCTAAGACACACAAAACTTACACAAACACAAACACAATAAAACACACACGCACAATCTTACATGCACACCCTAAAAAACCTGCACACCCACACATCCACACACTCAATCACAAATAAACTAATGCAAAATCTAATACACACACACACAAACAAATACACACACACAATCACATACACACACACACACACACACACACACACAAACAAAAAACTTAAACATGCACACGAAAAATAAAAATAACACACAATATTACACACACACACACACACACACACACATTAAAACATACACACACACGAAAAAAATAAAACACACACAAGCATAGAAACAAAAAAAAATACACACACACACACACACAAAAACTAACAGACACACGCAAAAACATACAATCACACAAAAAATTACAAGCACACAAAAACTAGCACACACAAAAACTTTAATACACTCACAAAAACTTACACACACACAAAAAAAAATACACACACACACACACTAAAACTTACGCACACACGCGAAAAATTACACACACAAACGCAAAAACTTGAACACACACACAAAAACTAACACACTGACCATATCACAGTTACAGTGTCTTAATTTTTCAAATTTCATTTGAATTTCTGTAGTGAAATGCAACAGTTCGAATATTTCAGTAGTGACTTGTTGTGCTTTACCTTCTCACAGTTACATTCTCTTGATTTTTCAAAGTTCATGACATACAAGAGTTGGAAAATTGGGTTCTTAGTCCACCAGCCCGAATGGTGGAAATTCACTAGCTCAGTATTGGGGTCCCTCTTCACCAGCCTGAAAGGTGGACAGTCACTAGCTCAGACTTGGGGTCATATTCCACCAGCCCGACTGATGGAAATCCACAAACTCGATATTGGGGTCTAAGTCCACCAGCCTGAATTGTGGAATTACACTAGCTCAGTATTGGGGTCCCACTCCACCAGCCTGAACGGTGGAAATTCACTAGCTCACAATTGGGGTCCTATTCCAACCAGCCTGAAAGACGGAAATCCACTAACTTTATATTGGAGTCACACTCCACCAGCCAAAATGGTGGAAATTCACTAGCTGAGAATGTGGGTCTTACTCCACCAGCCTGAATGGTGGAAATCCTCTCGCTCATTTTTGGGGTCTCTTTCTACCTGTCTTATTGGTGTAAAGTCTCTTTTTAATTTAGTTTTGTTTAAATGATCTTGAGCGCTAATTATAAGTTATACTAAACTTTTGCGTTGAGTATGGTTTGGTTAGGTTAGATTAAGTTACGTTATGTTAAGTTAGGTTAGGTAAGCCCATGTACGCTTCACTTAGGTTACCTTAGGTTAGGTGAGAGACAGGCCAAAGAGTTAGG